>NC_139565.1:25330470-25443603 GCF_965112155.1 Podarcis liolepis
GTAGCAATTTTCACATTATTGGTAGAAAGAGATCAATCTGGGATTGAAATTAAGCATTCTACATGCCAGGGATTCATTTATTATTTCAGATGCAGAAGTTCCACAGAATAAATGTGGGATATAAATGGAATTAATAATAAATACACTTTAGAATAATAAACCGTTTGTGTTCTCTGTTGTGGAGGGAATAAGACAACACTTTTCAGATATAGATGAGAGATGTAATTGCCAATGGGACAATTCATGTTGCATTGCATTATGTGGGGTCTCATTTATTTATAACAAGTATATACCACCCAATAACAAAGGTTCTCCGGGCAGCTGATAGTAAAAATTAAAGCTGCACAGAGCAATAACCCAACACACACGAAAACTAAAGCAACACAAAACCAGCCACTGTATAAAACCAGAATAAAACTAACAACAGGGGGAAAAAATTTCACAAAGGACCTCAAATATTTGAACAGTTTAAGTATGACAAGCCAGGGAGAAGTCTAATGTCTTATTCTGGTACCCAAAAGACCACGAAGTAGGTTCCAGGTGAACATCTCTTTGGAAGGCATTCCATGATGTAGGGAAAGACCAGTTGGTGGATTTACCCGGAGAAGAGGGTAAGAGATACAAACCTCCTACCTGAGTAATAGCTCTCCCCAGCAAGTGAAAAGTACCGTATTTTTTGCTGTATAAGACTCACTTTTTCCCTCCTAAAAAGTAAGGGGAAATGTGTGTGCATCTTATGGAGCGAATGCAGGCTGCGCAGCTATCCCAGAAGCCAGAACAGCAAGAGGGATTGCTGCTTTCGCTGCGCAGCAATCCCTCTTGTTGTTCTGGCTTCTGAGATTCAGAATATTTTTTTCTTGTTTTCCTCCTCCAAAAACTAGGTGTGTCTTATGGTCTGGTGCATCTTATGGAGCGAAAAATACGGTAATTTGTTTCTAGGTATCCACACCCAAACTCTGTCTTCACACATAAGACTGGCTTTATAAGGAGCATTGCCAAGCCATATCTTTGTATATATAAAATATACATTTTATTGTGTATTAATATATCAGGGTGAATCGAAAAGGTCAAAAGTAAGGATGGATTAAAATCATTGTACCAAATGTAATTCATTTCCCTTCTCTGTACATGTCTGCATCTTAATCTTAAAGCAGCCTACAAAGTGTTGACACACACACCGGTGTCTGTTTCCCCCCTCCCTCCAGTCTTATATCCTAAATCCTCTTGTGCAAAGACCTTGGGGTTACTAGGTTACTATCTAAGTCAGGAACTCCGGCCAGTCAACAAGGCCAGACTGAGCTGGTAGTTTTCCACATCAGGTGCCAAGATAACACTCAGACTTGGCGTTCTCCAAACATTCCCATGAATTTTACTCTAGTAGCGAATTCATGAAAATGGCTTTCCTGGGGTTGTCCTTGGAGACCTGCTCTCTGTTAGCTGGTTAAATATGAGGTGGCCAGTTGTCTGTGCCATCTGGGATGTGTCACAAGAAGCATTTGGTCTAAATGATTCAGTCACTAAATGTCTCATGCAGAGCAGTCCACATGGTACTTTGCTTGATGCTTCATAGCGATCTCCACTCTCATCCTCTCACTGACCTTTGAACCATATGGAGCGCGATTAATCCCCATTGGAGGTATATTCTAATGGAAATTTCAGTTCTGCCCCTGGCTGCTTTTCTCAGTTCCTCAGAGCTGTAGCTGGTTGTTGGTAAATAGGAGCAATGATCCCAGTCACCAGTCGTGCTGAAGAATCCTGAAGGATTGTTAAAGCACACTTAACAGCCTAGTGGTGTAATAAGACTGTTATGAATACCCAAATTCATCTGAGTTTAAAACAGCATGCCCTTGAGGATTTATTCACTAACTCTGCAGCAGAGACGCCGACAAAGGTGGAATAAAGAGAGCTGCCTTTCCTCACCGTAAAAGAATGTATAAAGGCTCCGAAGGCTGAGCATAATTAATGCGAACCTTAGAATCCATCACATTACTAGCTCAGGGTGTTACAATAGTTCAGCTAAATGACAAGGGCCTGAATTGCCAGCAAAATTATTATCGCACCAAGATAATAAGGGCTGGACTCTGGAGATGCCTCTTAAGTGACAGAATGCAGCTCTTACCACAGATGTTATGTGTTATTTAATGGATGGGAACAGGCAGAACATTACACTAAAATTCCACTTGGCTTCAGAAAAGCTGAGATAATTACTGTTATGCGGTCAGTGTCCCAAACACAAAGACCTCAGGTCTAAAGTATTCCATTGCATAGCATATTGTCGCATTCAAATGTGAACCTCACGTAGTCCAAACTGAGCACAGAAAGTAGTCCTCACTGTGTTGGCTTATAAAGCTTTGTGGAGCTTAATATTGTTAGTATTAAAGCAGGCGCACACAATGCATGTCATATTAAGATGTGATGCTCTATAGTCCGAACAGTATTTCCGCCCTGCCCCCCTCGCGACTTTCCCTTGGGGCTTGTATTACCTGATAACAGAAATGAATAAAAGTTTTATTGGCACTTTCTTTTTATATTGTACAGGAAATAGAGTCTGATTTTATAGATCTAAATAAACGCATGTTGTATGGGCAAATAATACATTTACATGACAAAGAAAATAATAAACCTGTTTTGTTCCACTCTTTCTGAAGCCCAGTTCATTTTTACCCTGGGTTTTTTTTTTTTTTTTTAAAAAAACAAAACTCTCAAACTTTCCCCCTCCACCATGAAAATCAGGGATGGAGAACCACAAGCCTGGGGGAAAATGTGGCCCTCGAAGCCCATCCACTTGGCCCCCAATACACTTCCCATGCACATCCCTTGGTTTGCACTCTCCGTGAGTGTTTTTACTTGGCTGAAATGTGTCATTGAATTTTGATAATGCATTTTTCTTGCCTGAATGGAGGATAGAGGGGTGTGTATAGAAACCAGCCCACATAGACATATGTATATGTTCATTCACTCACTTTTGCTTCTGCTCCCAACCATCATTGGCTCCCACCCTGGAAAGATGTCCAAAAGAGAATATGACCTTTGAGCTGAAAAAGGCACCTCACTCTTAAGACTATATAGATGTACAGAGCTATTGTACAACTGGCCCCCTGCCCATCGATTTTTATTTTTTTTTCAAAGAAAGGGGCAAAATCATTGTGTTCTGGCCTTTTGCTTAAGAACAAGTGCAAAAAAATGAGTGATTAATTAGATACCGACACATGTGATGGTCATGCAAATCTTGTTTCTTTGGTCCCTTGGTTATCAAAGGGACCACAAGCATTTATGAAACACAACTGATAAGCTTGAGAGCACATGTTATACAAAACAAAACAGCCTGTCTCACTGGAACATGAATCAGCACCTGATGTTCCCTCCCACAGGGCAATTGCAGGGCTTTTTTCCCCCAGACAAAACTCACCAGAATTCAGTTCTGGCACCTCTCAGGTGGATGCCATTGCCATTCTAAGAGAACAAGGGAGTGTTCATGGTGAGTTCTGGTACCATTTTTTCTAGAAAAATAGCACAGTTGTAATAGGTTCGCTCCTTTAGATGGGAGAAGGAACAGTCCAAATCTGCATGCCCTGACGTCGTCGTCTTCTGCCACTCACACACTCATCTTTCCTTTCCACAGGGCATGGAAGCCATATTGGTTTTGGAAAAAGCCCATCTTCTCCTTCACCACATGAAAAGCAGTGCTGTTTCAGCTAATGTATGAGATGCTACTTAGACAAGAAAATAGGGTCATGGGGAGCACATCAGAAATATGCAAAGGAAAAAGCCTCTCAAAGCACCAAAATTCTGACATACTTTTTCCATACAAAAGGTGATAATCACATACCATCAGCACTTGATGTGTTTAAAACTAAACCCTTAGCTCAGTTATTGTATATAGGGCTCAGATTTGGACAGGCGCTCATCTTGGCTGTTCAATCTAAGTTCCTAAGGCATTTTTTTCTGTTCTATCCTGTATTCCAAATGCTTCATTGTGCTTGGAGGCTAATCCCTGTTGAATTACAGATTTGGGGTAGGACATTTAATTATTGGCTTCAGCTAAATTTAAACCCCACCAGTCTACTACCTTAGTATTGCAAGACTGTCACGAGAGTGCTTGGTCTAAAATTGTCAACCAAAAGCTCGAATTTTCTGGTTTATCACCACAACAGTTATTAACACTGGGCTTCAGTAAAGCAAATAATTTAATTAGTAAGTGCCTTGTATTTGTAGCATTTGGAAACAGACTGAACTGTTTCGGGGCCACTCCATGACTCATTATTCTGGCCCAAGTTCGAAGTTATGTTTTGCCCTCAGTGACCATAACGGGGAAGCTAAAAATGGCTGTAGCATTTGTCACATAAGTAGATGAAACTTGCAAACAAAGGAGAACCTCTATAGTGGATTGAGCCTGCTAAATTTCAGAAAGATCCAGAGAATGTTTTGTTTTGGTACAAGGAACCTTTAAAATGTTTCTTTATTTATTTTTAAGTTTCAGAGAGAGTTGACTTTTAATTGTTTGGTAGGAAAATTTATTGCGTGGACAGGCGGAGTCCCCAGATCCTGCACGGTCCCCCCGTCATGTGGAATAACGACTCAAGACAATGTGCTATGGGATTAAATTGGCCACAACTTTATTAAATTTCAAATGTGGGTCGACCTTGGCTCAGGCATTGGGCGTTCTCCCTCCCCGGTCCCCAGCCGGGGACCTAGGGAGCATCAGGGTTATCCAGTGTGTGTGTGGGGGGGGTGGGCCGGCTCTGGAGAACATATGTTCAAGCAGAGATGGCCGCCCCCGTAATGCCGCCGCCGCAGGAGAGAGCAATGACGACCTTTCGGTGTACGGCCAAAGCCTCCCTTCAGAAAACCCCTTTAACGGGGAACCCTGGTATCGCCGCCGCAAGAGGAAGATAGACAAAAGGATTCCGCCCAAGCCCTGATACCGCCAAAGTTGTGACGTTTTGCTACGGGAAAGGCGAAACCTGCCAATGCAGGGAAATTCCTTTCCGGCCCTTTAACAGCGGCCTTAACGTAGCAGCGCCCGCATACCTGTGAAGAAAAGTTAACCTGCAAAATAAGACATTAACTGAGGGTGGGTAGGGTGGGAGAAGCTCTGGAGCCAAGTGAGGATTCCTAGGTAAGATCCTCCCTCTATTGTGTGGGCAGGTAATCCCTCCCCTACCTGGCCTGGTCTCCTTGGCAACGCTTCCCCCAGGTGGGATTGGACAACTGACTGAGGTAGGCGGAGACCTCCAGGTATCCCACCTGAGGGAAGGCAAAGCCAAGCCTATGCTATTGGGGCCGCTCCAGATCCAGGGGCTGCATGCGTCCACGCAAAGGGCGCCCCCCATTTTAAGCGGGGAGCGGTCAATACTGGAAAAGAAGCAGGCCGCCTTAATAGTTTAGACCTACAACTTACACCCGGCTCAAAAGTCAAAAGTCAGCAAATGATGGATCACAGGAAAAGTAACTCCCTTACTTCAACATCCCTCCCCCAAATCACTATGGTTAGAATGCATTGGGGAAATAATTCACTGCAATTAAAAGCTGGACTTGTCTATCAAAATGGAAGACCCACCCCCCATGTCTGCACCTTTTCCATTTCCTCTGTACTCTCTCCCCTCTCAAGTTCTAAGTGTTCCCCCAATCGGGTTGAAGAAAGAAGAAGAAATGAGAAAGTTTGTTGATTGCATTCAACATTTGGTGGTGGTGGTGGGGATGAGGCCATTGAGTCCCCTGGAAGCTTACAGAGTCCCTGATCTGCCCAGGGAATATGAGTTCACGACCTGGATGACCCCATTTCACCTTGTTTTTCAGGGTGCACATAGGTGCAAGCCTCTATCTTAGTTGTCTTCCTTTTCTACTAACTCCCACACTCTTTGACATCTAAATGTGTATTAGTCTTATTTCAGAATGAGTAAGCTATGCTGATTAACTTGGATTTCAGGCAGGCATAAGAATAACCTTGTTCTAGTCACCTTGCATAATGTGTATGGAAATTAGCTGCATTGGAGACATATGTCTTAATGCCAGAGGCTCGAACTGCTTTAGAGTTAGCACTAATCATAACTAGAAAAAAGTATATACCTAGTTAGCTTGTCATACTTCTCCAAAAATGATTTCATAGCTAAGAGCAAAATACAATCCATTTAGTATTATAATGTTTATAAATTTCCTTTTCTTGAGATCGTTAGATTTGCTAAATGAAGTTTTTATGTGGGATTATGTCAGAACCCAAAAGCATAGACTGCCTTGTAATTGGCTAACAGACAGCAATGGATTTTGAAGGTTGATTGCAATGTTACATTAAACATTGGACTGGGAGTAGCATGAGTGACTTGTGTTTTTGATCCCATGTCTAATGTCATGTCAGATAGAAGGTTAATATAGATCACATAAACTGTTTCAACTTGATGAGAAGATATTAGTTTTAGATTACCACCTACTTCTACCTTTTTATGATTCTATAATTTACAACGCAGTGACTACTCAAAATTAAGGCTCAGTGGTGCATATTCCTGGGCACGGATTACAGCCTCACAGTGCAATCTTTTTCTTCTTTAATGGGAGCTAAGCATCACTAGGTTCGGTGATGCTTATTCACTACAAAGTGGGCTTAGGGTTGCTGTCTTAGAGTTACAAGAAATATATGCTGTAAAATATCAAACATCATAGACTAAAATGTTTTGATTAGAAATTCTGCCAGTGGATAGAAAGTCTGCCAAAACAATCTGCAGGCCCTTGCTAGGAAAGACATTTGTAGTTCCATTATCCTTTCCTAAATTTTCTTTTATTATTTTTAATAAACCATATTGACAAGCTGGAACGTGTGCAGAGGAGGGCAACCAAAATGATCAAGGGTCTGGAAACCAAGCCTTCTGAGGAATGGTTGAAGGAGCTGGGTATGTGTAGCCTGGAAAAGAGGAGACCGAGAGAAGACATGATAGCCATCTTCAAATATCTCAAAGGCTGCCACATGGAAGATGGAGCAAGTTTGTTGTGTTCTGCTCCAGAGGGTAGGACTCAAACCAATGGATTCAAGTTGCAAGAAAGGAGATTCCTACTAAACATCAAGAAGAGCTTTCTGACAGTAAGAGCTGTTTGACAGTGGAATAAACTCCCTTGGAAGGTTGTGGAATCTCCTTCACTGGAGGCTTTTAAGCAGAGGTTGCAGGGGATTGGACTAGATGACCCTTGGGGTCCCTTTTGTTGTTGCTTAGTCATTTAGTGGTGTCCGACTCTTCGTGATCCCATGGACCAGAGCATGCCAGGCACTCCTGTCTTCCACTGCCTCCCGCAGTTTGGTCAAACTCATGTTAGTAGCTTACAACTCTACAGTTCTATGATGGACACCAGGGTGTCTCTACCTGTACAAATCAGTGCAACTTTAGGCAGCTCTAGGAACTTTAAACAATACACAGCAGAGCAATGGGCTATCTAGCTTCATATTGTGTTTCTACAGTGGCCAACCACATAACTCAAAGATTATCAGAAGCATGTTTGATCATGACAGATATCCTATGTTTACCACCCACAGACTCTGGTAGACAGTAACATGCTGTTTATGGAAATGGGAGTTTAACCTGGAGTATATAGTTTATAGGGGACGCAGGTGGCGCTGTGGGTTAAACCACAGAGCCTAGAACTTGCCAATCAGAAGGTCGGCGGTTTGAATCCGCGTGATGGGGTGAGCTCCCATTGCTCGGTCCCAGCTCCTGCCCACCTAGCAGTTCGAAAGCACGTCAAAGTGCAAGTAGATAAATAGGTAAGGTAAACGGCGAGAAGGTAAACGGCGTTTCCGTGCGCTGCTCTGGTTCACCAGAAGCGGCTTAGTCATGCTGGCCACATGACCCGGAAGCTGTACGTCGGCTCCCTCGGCTAATAAAGTGAGATGAGCGCCGCAACCCCAGAGTCGGTCACGACCAGGGGTCCCTTTACCTTTACTTTATATAGTTTATAAATCCTATGCTGATTTGCACAGCTGGGGACAAGAACACACATTCTGTTTGGTAGATGTTTTGATTCCTAGAATGCCTTCATTTAAACCATACATGATGGCATTGGCCTACATGGGGCCAACTCCTTTTCTTTCCCTTAGAGTCACCTGGCCTTTACTAGGGACGAAGCTGAGCTTTGCCATCTGTCTTTGTTACACTTGGGAGGCTCACAGTGACAAAAGTCTGAGAACCCTTGGCTGAAATCCAATCACACAAAATAAAGATTCATTCCGTTCTTCCGGAACAAGCTTAAGAAGTGATGGCAACAGTAGAACAACCTAATGGCATACAAAATAAAATGGAACAGAACTATATTATACTTGATCTACAGCGTATTTTGTAGAAACATGAATTGGAAGTTATTACAGCGGCATGACATTTTCATTATAAACCCCTATTTTCAGTGCTTCATAATTCAGCAACAGGCATTTGCTCCAGGGTAAAACAACATAGGAGTTTTCAGGCTGGCAGAAAAGAATGTCTACGTATGCATACTTTTCTGTGTGAAATACTGGAGGAGAGAGAGAAGAAGTAACTTACAATTCCAGGTCATATTTGACAGAAATTATCCTTGCATGGTTCCCCAATATCAACATCCTGTCTATTGCTATTGCTAGCTGTTCATCCAGGTTTGAATGGATACAGTCTGAGTTAGTTGAAATGAATAGGACGAGTCAGTCATTGAAATTAATGAGACATGTTAGTCATTGCTTAAGTCCTATTGATTTAAATGAGAGCAACTAGCAATGTGATTCTAGGCATATGGACTTTGAATTAAGTCCTGTTGTGTAAATGGAAGTAGGTATGTGTAGGGCTGCAGTCTTACAGTGGATCAAACCTGTGGTAAGGATGAGTGAGACAAGAGTGTAACAAAAAGAAAGAAAAAAGAAAAGGCACAACTTTGCATATGTTAACAGGGGAAACCCTAAGATCCTTGCAACTGAACCATTTGAGTGCTAGCCTTCCTGGTGCAATCATAAAGGGACTAAATTTTATTTCATTTAAAATTAGTTTAAATAAATACATAAAATGAATTAAGTGAATTCATTACCAAACATATAAGTTTGACCATAAGAAGAGCTGGTGAACATGCATAGATTTCTGCTGGATAATTTTCAACAGGAAAGTGCATGGTAAATGAAAACAGCTTCACTAACTAGGTATTTTTTTCCACAGGAGACAAGGTTTTTGTTTCCTATATGCATTATGCAAACTAATTCTTCAAGCCTTCAGTCACAGTGACACAAGTTTTTGGCCAGGTGGCTCAGAACAAACTATGCGTACAGCTCAGTTGGTTAGAGCATGGTGCTGATAATGTCAAGGTTGCAGGTTTGATCCCCATATGGAACAGCTGCATATTCCTGCACTGCAGGGGTTGGATTAGATGATCCTCACGGTCCCTTCCAACTCTACAATTCTATGATTCTGTGATCTTCCACAAGCAACATGATCACCATCAATACTCTGTACAGCAGCCTTGAAAAAGCACGAAGTCTCCAGGTGTGGTGAAACTCACATTGAGGAATGTTGTGCAAAACCCATAAAACACAATGCACTGTACTGACTGCAGTACATAGTTTAGCTCAAAATCCATGAGCACAATCTACTGGGACCTTTTCCTATGCAGGGTCCTTTTAAATCAAGAACTGCTGTGCACAACTGTGGTAGACCTCCTGATGCATTTGAAATCACCAATATGTGAAATACGCACATGTTGAATGTGCAATGATTATTTCATTAGCTTGACCTCTTACAATACAGGCATAAATATTTTAAATATTCTACCGTGGAAACACATGCAAAACTAAAGGCATGTGGAACATCTGCGGATTAAATTCTAATCTTTCACATTATCTATCCATTTATTTGTTTGTACAGAATGTAAGTGTATAATACCCTTGACATTACTGTAATTGCAGTTGTCAAGAATTAAGCCTCAGCAATTACTTCTCAACTAGCAAATTAGGCAGATTGCATGTCAGAACAAGGATGGGGGGGGGGAAAAAAACCTCACTATCTTCCTAATTCTCATCTTCATTAAAATGCTACATAGGGTAAATGAAAAGTAAAATCTGCTACTGAATCACTGAGTTGGAAGGAAACTCAAAGATGGACATAGTCCATCTCTGTCGATGCTGGACATTCACTACTACTGCATCCTTGATAGATGGCCATCCAGCCTCTGCTTAAAGAACGCTAACATCATCCAGTATACTCTGTTCCTCTGTAGCTTGTGCTATGAAAAACTTCTTCCTAATGTTTATTCTAAATACTTTTTAAATAAATACTTCCCCCACAGAAAACAAATTTGCTGCATCATCTACAGTATCTGACTGCTCTTCAAATATTTGAACATGGATATAATACAGTCTCTTAATCAGGCATAAGGAATTCTGTGTTGCTGGTGGACTGGATCCTAATGTCTGCCACCACCTGCCAATCACTGGATGTTGCCATGACATCAGATGAAGCATTTCCCATTTCCCAGACAGTTTTGGTTTCAACCCATGTGCAAAGGAAGTGTTTCCCTTTGCAGGGAAAATATTTGATTCCCTTCTTCAACCTCATCTCAAAAAGTCATGGGATAACTTTTAAGAGCCTGCTTTTGAAGAAATAATTTTTGGTTTGGGGGTCTGTTTTGGTGTTGACATGTGCATCAAAGTGCATATATTAGTGAAAACGATTCACAAAAAATGCATTATACCCCAGGAGACTGGTTGCCAAAATGTGTTTATTGGGCAAAATTGCATTTTAAAAATGGTGCACTAAAATTCTGACAGATGGTTGTGATGACTTTAAAAAAAATATGAAAACTGATGTGGAACTGTGCTGAACTGAGATTAAGATACGAAAAAATGAATGGAGAAAAAACAAAGCAGACCGATTTATTCATTCCTAGATGGCTGCTGTCACAAACTGGTTTAGCCATGAAGTTGTGCAAATATTATGGTGGGAGTCCTTCCACCTATGATTCGCTTTGACAAAGTGTGTTCTCCATAACAGAGAGCACGTGTTGCGGTGGGGGTCAAAAGGCCACCCCACGGTTGTTGGGGAAATTGGCCACATGCCATGATTGGGCAAGGAGTGTTGCTGGGGAGAATGTTATGTTGCTAAAGTGGGAGGGGTCAGATGTCTTAAATACAGGGCTTGCAGCCTGGGGCCTTCTCTTGGGCTGCGTGCACCGGATCACCCGCCCACCCTCCCTGAAAAGGCGGGGTTCGTTGTCCTCTGACCTTGCTATGCCTGTCATGTGGTCGCCTGCTTTTGGGGCAGGGGCCTGGTAGGAATTTTGTCCATTTGGCTGATTGGCTGGTGCCATTTGGTTTTTGCCTACTGTGTAGCAAATCGTCACAACTTGTAAGGTTTGCGGTTAGGCATTGGTTAAAATTGGTTGGTGGAGGGGTAAGTGCCTACCCCTCCAATGGTGGTGCTGAAAGGGAATTCTGTTAAAGAATCCAGGGGCTTGCCACCCCTTTCGTCCTAGTCCCTGGCATCGGACTTGGGCCGTGCAAGCCCCAGGGGGCATGAGGGTGAGAGATGAGGGACTGATGCCCAGCTTATTTCTCCCCAATATGGTTCTCCCTGTCTGGCTTCCGCTAGAATCCAGAAGTCAGTTCTGTCCCTGGGGCAAGGACAGATAGTCGTAACCAATGCCTAAGCAACCACTCACGTGTGTGTATTTAAATAAAGTTGTGGCCAAATTCATGCCAAAAAACCTTAAACATGATGTGTGAAGTATGAGTTATTGGGGTGGCCTGGGGGACCTCGATGCGCAAATGTGGTTTGCACAGAGTTGTCCCGGCATAGGCTCTGTGGAATGGCAGAAGAAGTGAAGGCCAAAGTTCCTCCTTCCTCTTTCTACAGGGCTCCTTCAGCCACTGCACCGTAATGCAGATTTTGACTTATTCATCCATACATAAATTACTTAGATCCATTCATGTGTGCTGCTTTTACCTTTATCCCTCCCTATATTATTTAGCAGATTTCTGTGGACTCCTTAAAAGGTCCTGCAATTTAGTCCACTTCTGAAACTGCTTGGGTATCACTCCCTTTCTTTCCTGTCATTTCCATCTATCGAAAAGAAAGAGATGCAAACAGAGTAATCTGCCAGTCAGGTTGTATTTCCTTTTAACATTCTGCTTGCAAGCTATCCCCAGCACTACGGGAGCGTAGCGGGGAATTGTATTACCTGGAAAGGCACTTGCATTGAAATAGTAATAGCAAATTAAAAAACATGTTTTGGCTTGGAGCACATTATTGTTGATTTACTGCTCAATAAATACAACAAGCTTCCGCAGAGGCTCACAGGTCAACAGAGAGAAACAACACAAAGATAGGTATGTGATTAGATGCTTGCCTAATTACTAACTGGCACTGATTAGAGATGTTCAGTATGGCTTCCATGCCCTGGTTTCATTTCTTATATCTGTACTGTGGAGCCCAGAAAGCTGCTTCCAATGAGGTGAGAAAGGCTGCTTTTCGGAAAGCATTAGGATGTAAAATGTCCCAGCAAAGAGATTGTGAATAGTTGCTGCTTGCTATCCTAAATCACCCAATAATGACACATAATAACTTTGGTAACCACATTTATTTTAGGATTCTGTTGCTGCTGAAATGCCAATTTGATCTGCTTTATTCCGATGAAAACATTCTTGTGAATGATAGATATCCCACAGCAACAGCCGGATATTACATTAGATTAAATTTTCCTATAAGTACTGACTGATTATGCCTTTGACACCGTATCATCTACACACAGTCCACATACGAATGGAGAGATGAGCAGAAAACAACAACAACCGATACTGCAATCTTCTATCTATTTCCTAACAAGTCCCAATTACTAAACACTCCCTAGAACGTGTATGGAGTGATAATTCAAGCCAAAAAGACTAGCCGCATTCTGATCCTGACCGAAATAGGATACCAGCAAAGGGTTCTTCATAATAACAGGGGAGCCATCTGCAGTTGGATTAAGCTAATGCTTTAGATGTCAATTAGAAGAAGAACTCTTGTTTGGTGATTCAGGACTTGTGAGTACATGGACAACGAGTTCATTTAGGAAAGAAATTGAAAACTCAGAAAGAAAGAGATTAAAGAGAGCAGCAAGGAGGAAAAAGCTTGCAAAGTGGAAAAACCCTGAGCGTATCAGGGGCAATGTATCCACTTATTTCTTGCTTTCAGGTTTCTAAGGAAATTAAAAGAGAACCCATGCTATAATCAGTCAAGCCAACAAAAGTTTATTTTCCCATAGAATGAGTCTGGGGGCCTGACCAATCATGATTGTAGAATGGCATAGACTTGTCCTTTTTATAACGTGCATATTGATAGTGCTCTGATTCCTGATCCTGTTAGTATTATTTCCACATCAAACCAAAGGACGTGCCATGGCTCCAGTATCCAGACTTCTGCATCAGGAGAGGCATTCTGTGATAAGAGGAACACTGAGATGGACAAGACTCTCCCTGGACTATTTCAGGAAGAAGCCACTTAAGCTTCTTACAGAGCCCTCCTTGGAGAAGCATGAGAACCAAAGGGCCATCTAGTCTAGCTTGCTCTTTTCACAGATGCCTACAGGAAGCTCCCCAGCAGGACCTGAGTGCAACAGCTCTCTCTCTGCTAGTGATGCCCAGAAACTGGTATTGGAAAGCCTAAGGCTTCCAACCGTGCAGGTAGGTAAAGGTAAAGGGACCCCTGGCCATTAAGTCCAGTCGTAGCCAACTCTGGGGTTGTGGCGCTCATCTTGCTTTATTGGCCGAGGGAGCCGACGTACAGCTTCTGGGTCATGTGGCCAGCATGACTAAGCCGCTTCTGGCGAGCCAGAGCAATGCACAGAAACACCGTTTACCTTCCCGCTGGAGCAGTACCTATTTATCTACTTGCACTTTGACGTGCTTTCGAACTGCTAGGTTGGCAGGAGCTGGGACTGAGCAACGGGAGCTCACCCCGTCGCGGGGATTCGAACCGCCGACCTTCTGATCGGCAAGTCTTAGGCTCTGTGGTTTAACCCACAGCGTCACCTGCGTCCCTAACAGTGCAGGTAGAACATAGCTAACATGACTAGTAACCACTGATAGCCTCATTTCCCATGCATCTGTTTAATCCTCTTGTCTCACCCATAGGAACCGGTCCTTTAGTGAATCAGATCACTGATCTATATATAACTCAGTATTGCCTACCCTGAATAGCGGCAGATTTCCAAGGTTTCATAAGGCGTCTTTGCCAGCCTTACCTGGAGATGGCAGGGATTGAACCTGGGAACCTTTGCAGAAAAAGTAGATGTTGTGCTAGTGGGCTAAGCTGCCCCCCCCCCAAAAAAAAGCTATAGAAGAAGGATCTCCATGGAAACATGCTTTTTCTGCCCCAGCCCTGAGGATATTTTCCTGCCAACACCATTAGATACCAGCCATTGGAAACTCCCCAGTACTAGGCATTTTGCTTTCATCACACCAGTTGCAGAGGAAGGGGAAAAATGTTAGTAGGTTTCAGACTAGTGCTGGAGGAATAGGATGCCTGCTCTTTAGGCCAGGGCAGAAGCCCCCATTGCCTATCAGGAACCAGATCCTACCCTGCACACTGCTTTGGCAAGTGGGGATGCAGGTTGGGACTTGGGCTGTGCCAGGGGGTGGAGCCGAAGGAGCAGGTAGGCTTCCCTCAGATCTGTCCCTTGCCCATTTAAGCAGCCCGCACCTGGGGCACTAGCTGTTTGTTCCTGGCAGTTGGGCATTGGGGCAATCCTTTGTTTTGGATGGAGGATAGGCTGTAGTCTCCACTTGACCCTCCAAATGCTGGGGTATCCTGTTAAAGGGATACGGGAGGGAGTAGCCATGTCCACGTGCCCAGGTGGGGCCAGGGCTGAAGGCACTACCCCAAATGGCGGTCCCTGAGGGGGTCACCCTATTTGATGTAAGTCATAGGAACCCCCACCTGGATTGACCACGCGCCACTTTCAGTGGGCAGGCTGGAAGTATTTAGATTGTCCCATACCCAAGCCCAACCTCTTTCATCTGTATTCAATAAAGTTTTGGCCTGTTTTGACCCCAAACCCAGTCTTATTGGTCCTTTATTTATATGAGTTGGGGTATGGGGAGTCTGACGCCTGGTCCCACAACCACAGATTTTAGGTTGTCAGACCAGACATATGTGGGTTTACTAAACATACACTTCCTGGTTCCATTATAAACAAGAGTGAGCTATGTGCTAATATTCAGCACGTATTTCCCTGCCTTGCCTCCCCACATTTATTGTGCCTTGTGGCATTTCACTCCATCCCTCCAGTATGGTGTAGTGGTTAAGAGCGGTAGTCTCATAATCTGGTGAACTGGGTTCGCGTCTCCACTCCTCCACATGCAGCTGCTGGGTGACCTTGGGCTAGTCACACTTCTCTGAAGTCTCTCAGCCCCACTCACCTCACAGAGTGTTTGTTGCAGGGGAGGAAGGGAAAGGAGAATGTTAGCCGCTTTGAGAGTGGTGATAAAGCGGGATATCAAATCCAAGTAGTGATAAAGCGGGATATCAAATCCAAACTCTTCTTCTTCTTCCCTACTCTGTTAACATAACTAGATGGAGTGGGAAGGAAGGCTTAATACAGCAGAACGTGGAGAGTTAAGATAGGGATGAAGGCTAGAGATGAATGAATATGTCATTTTTTCTCATTTTTCCAATCTTTCCATTCTCCAATCAGCATTTTATTGTGAATTTCTCCCATGATAAACATTTCAATATGATTCTACCTAACACGCACATTTTGCAAAACAATTTCTCGAATATGATGCCGAATATCTTGCACTTTGTACGTTATTTTTGCTAATATATACGCATGTTCCCCTGGTATATGTAGTTTGGACACATTACTTGGCAGGAGAACAGCACAGCAGAATTTGTAGAAGTGCAAATATCAAAAGATGGTGGTGTTTTCATTTGTGAGTTTTTTGGAAAGTGTGGATTTGGTAAGCTTGGCTTTAAAAGTAAAATAAATTGAATTTCTCCCCCACCCTTAATGAGTGGTAGGCTTTGCTTCTGTTTCCCACTACCATTCTTAAAAATGATTGTATAATAACATAGGAAAAAACATTTCCCCTACTTTTAGAAGTGACCCAAGTGAGTGCCACTCTAACATCTATTTGTAATTTATTGAAAGGCTAAACAGAAGCTAAACAGCAGTTTTTGGAGTCCAGCTCTCATCAACCCAAGTCAGCAATGGATGACAAGAATTATAATTCAGTAAAATCTGTAGGGCACCACATTGCTACCCTTGTTTTAGATAATCCAAATTCTTTTACAATATACAACTAACACATATAACTCCTGCTGTTAGGCAGGAATTACTTGGTTCTTGAATCATCATCTAAAGGAATAGTATTTGAGCAAAGCCCAAAGGCAACCTGTAATCTGGTGTCCACCAGTCGGGAACAAGTGATTGTACTTTGATAGCAGAAATTTCAGGCTTTGCCTGGATCCTTAGGAAAGAGTTTTTGTTTTTGTTTAAACTAAATAAAGCAAGAGGCCCAACACTGTACAAACAAGTAGCAGTTTGGGAAGCTTTCGGACTCTGTTTCAACACTGTGCTTTACAAACATTGCTTTTCCAAAAATTGTTTTCAATAGCAACAGTTACAGACAGGAAAATTCCCCTTCTGATTATCCCACCATTTTCTATTTTCTTTCTTCATACCTTTAAAGGTGAAAATGAGAGGACAGTGACCCTCACTTTCACTCGCCTCTTTCTCTTATGTAATCTACCTTAGGTAATTACAGAAAACTAATTTTTGACAACTGCAATTAAATTTATAGTAGGTCTTGTTCTCTAACCACAAATAAATGGATATAAAAGATTGGGATTTGTCTCAATTTTCTAACGTATTTATGGATTTTGTTTTTAAAAAAATAGTTTTTAATTAAAGATTTTCTTGGGTTATAATGCAATGTCTCCTTTTTAAGATGGTAGAGTCTTTTCTATAGACTAGTTACATTCAATGTGAGACAATGTTGTATACCGTGTAAAGTTGGAGGGGAAGTGAGGTGGGAAAGAGTGGTGGAGAGAGGGTGGGTAGTAAATGTACATGTTGTTGTTGTTGTTGTTGTTGTTGTTGTTGTTGTTGTTGTTGTTGTTGTTGTTGTTGTTATCTACACAAGTGAAGTGCTTCCTTGCAAGCATGGCAAACTGCATTTCCCAATTGCCCAGGCAGGTGTATTACGTGACCCATGAGAACAGCAAAATAACCACATTGTACAACAGTGATGGGGTAAAATCAGGCCAAATCTTTATTGACAGCAGCAGGCATGACAAGGGTTAGCGTGGCATTGGGTCCCAGGATCAGTTCATCATTCCACAAGCCCCATGTTGATGGAATGGATCTGCTGGGTTTGAATTGCTCCAAATCTGTACACTGGGAGTTGGCCAGTGTTGAACCTTGCCCTGGTGTAAACCAACCAAGCAAGGTCTCACTGGGGCATCAAGGTACAGATTTCAACCAGGCAGATACTGAACCCACGCTTGGGTTTGCTGTGGTCAGTCCTCCCCTTAGGCCCCTTATGGGGGACATGGATCCAAAATGCACCTGGTCGCCAATAGCTCACAACCATTATCTGCTCATCACTAAACTTCCAGGAAGCAGCAGAAGTAACAGCACCAATGTGAAGACAGTGAGTCCATAATCCTTAGGGGATAACCCCAAGCTCCCTAGGGCTGCTCTTAGCACCCAACCACCTGATCAGCCATGATCCACCCTGGTGAATGAATAGCTGGCCACCAACAGTAGGCTGTAAGTTCAAAAACTCACACATGTCCCGGACTGGGCCACTGACATAGGAGAGTTGGAATAAGATTCTAGTGCCCCTATCCCATTGATCAGTCTTTGAATAACATTAGAACTCTGAATCTGTACAATTGACATGACCGAGGCACAAGGCCACGATGAAGAGTCGGGTTTGAAGCAGTGGCATATTCGCTCACCTTCAGAGAGCCAAAAAGGCCAGTGTGATTGCCGCCCAGAAAAAGAGAGGCCTTGTAAGGGGACCAACAAACAGAAAGGAGCTGACTACACAACCTTACTATAAGGGAATAGGTTGTGGGGTGTCTGGTATCTGGCTCAACCAGATGCTGCCTTCCCCAACTTGGCACTGTGTACCCCAGGAAGGAAGCCCCAGGATCTGAGAAAACCCAAAGCCTTTTGAAAAGGAGATTGCAGCTAGGTGTGTAAGAAGAGTCTCAGTGGCTTGGCCTCACAACTGCATCTCTCAACCCCCCCCCCCAGACAGATAAGAACTAAGGGCTCACAAGGCCTGGGGTGTGTACCTCCCTCAGACCTTACATATTGCACAAATGCCTTCCTTGTTGACACATGAGTGGTATAAGTCTTCTGTTAGGACAGGACTGGTTCCAGAGAGTGGCACTTGGACACTCAAGGTCCCAAGAGAGCAGAGGGATCACCACACTACTATGCTGTCATTTACTCTTTGCACAGTATATTTTTACTGCTTCTCCCTAGATCCATTCATGCTGCCTTCAGACCTCTTCTGCACGATACATTTAAAACAGTATCGTACCACTTTAAACAGCCATGGCCACAAAGAATCCTGGAAAAACTATAATTGGTAAAGGATGCTGAGAGTTGTTAAGAGACCCCTATTCCTCTCATGGAGCTACAATTGGTACATGGTTTCCTAGTCAATCCCCATTCCCAATGTGGTGTCCTTCAGATGTTGTTGTACTACAAATCCCATTAGCTCCAGACCTCAAGACCAGGAACGATGGAAGTTCTAGTTGTTGAAGGAAGACCTGAAAGGAATCACTTTGACTTCCCCTGGTGTGGATCCACCTTTAAATGTGAACCAAATTGCATTTCTCTCCTGTTCCTAGTTCCTTCTAGTTGATTGAAAAACGCTGCAGAGTTACCAGCTTCAGTCTTAAATGTTATGGCCTTCCTTGTTTCTGCCCTTCCACTAATAAGAAAGCTTAACTTCCAGCTTTATGTCTAGTGTTATATTTATTTGTACAGTACGTGGGACCAAAGAATTATGACTTATTCAGTTGATTTTCTGCCTCAGTCATTCTACTTGATCTCTGGAGACTTATGTAAACAAATACATTTTCATCCTATTTCTTGTAGTTGAAATGCTTTCTCTCTTTGATAGTTGCTGGTGTTAAGCAGCAGCTCCCTCTGTAGCAACAACACATTATTGGCTGAGACATGGCTTTCCATTGCTTCACTTTCTTGCTTCAGTTTTGTGCTAGTTTGAATGACAATTGGATAATTGATGCTTTCAACAATGCATTATGCAGATATTTTCACATATGGGGGAAGTGTTAAAACACATTTGTGTAGATGTGGTACATTAGCAACTTATCCTCCTAAGAACGGACGCTTCACAAAAATGACTCTGTTGTACAACACCCCCCACCCTGCAAAAAAACAATTTCAGCAATAACCCATGGAATATCACAGAATGAACTATTCTGTGAGCTACAGTGGTTTATACTCTTTTTATACCAGTGGTTGGAACTGACCCCGGGGGTGCAGTGGGATTACATTAGAGGCAAAGGGATTTCAGGGGGCACTGAAGGAGAAAATCTGGTATCACTGAATCAAGTTCATCAGTTTTGTTGAATGAATTAAACCAAATCGTTTTACTTGGATTTTGAATAAACGTGCAATTAATTGTTACTATTTTTTAATTTATTGTGCTTTTATCTTCCTTAGTGGGTTGTGCAAACTTGTGTTCTGAATAATGCTTTTTATTTATGGAACCAAGGTAGGAAATGGCTGCCAAAAGTTTGGAAACCAGTTCTTTAGATGGAGAGTTGTTCGAGTGCAAAGCAAGTTGTAGGATTGTTGTGTATCAAGGACAGTAGGTGAATATCTTAGGGAATTTAACCATTGAAAATAGCATCCAGGGGGAATTTAGGAAATTGGGAAAATGTCTGGGACTCTGAGTTTGATTGCCTAAAAAAACATGGCAAGCCTAAAGTATCTGTTATTGGAAATGATTCATGGGGGGGGGGGGGAATAGCTTCATCATTCTCAGCTTTCTTAAGAGGAACAGATTAAACTCTAGAATTTACTGAAGAATCCCTAAGGAAGTAGGGTGCAAACTCCAAAAGTGGAAATGCTTAACTTGGATACAGAGCATTGGCTATTGGTGACAGATTGGTTTCAAGTTCCTTTTCTCTGAAGGAATCCTTCCGCTTTCTGTCTTCAAGTCTTCAAGTTCTTTTCAGCATGAAGGTTGAGGTGTAAGCTCTAAAAAAATGGGCAAAGAAAAAAATAAACCACAGAAAACACAATGCTGGTATTAGTATGTTTGGAAGTATATAAGAAATACATACTCTACGTATGATATACTGAAGCTTCTAGTTTGAGATTTCTCTGGTGATTGTTAGCTCCAGATATTTCTATGACTAGTTACAAATGAACTGAAACAAAAGGGAAAATGTTGCTTTTTTTGAAGTAGTGGAGTAACAGTATATACTGCAAGATGCCTAGACAAATATATACAATTTATTTACCTGGATGCTTTGCTTCTTCATCTGATTAGGAAGAGAAAAGATGCTGATTTCAAAATGAAAGACTTTTATCGCTGCATCTATAGCAATATAAAACATATCTTTATGGTAGCAATAATGCTGAGCAATGATAAAGCCATGCAACACATAATGAATACAAATGAAAGCTAATAGTTAGCTAAATAATTTGTGCTCCATAGATGTATGAAACACTAATTTAAAAACTCAGCAGAACCAAAGGGAATATCAATGTGAAATAACCTAGAGCGAGAAAGAATCAGTTTGATGAATTGGGCTATATTAAAGAGGTTTCGCTGCTTTTTACCCCTCAGCAATAGGAAAGATAGAACTTTCATGTTAAGAGAGTAATATTTTTATCC
Organism: Podarcis liolepis; assembly: GCF_965112155.1. Taxonomy (NCBI): domain Eukaryota; kingdom Metazoa; phylum Chordata; class Lepidosauria; order Squamata; family Lacertidae; genus Podarcis; species Podarcis liolepis. The sequence continues at coordinate 25,351,334 of NC_139565.1, forward strand.
TCAGAAAAATGAAAAATTAGAGCCTGTTCCTTGAGGGGAGAACTTTGCATTAAAAACTGTTGGTTCCTTTAGAGACAATTTCAACATAAAGGCTTTCATGCTAAGCTAAGGGAAAGGAATCCAAAAGTTCATTTTACTTGGCACTCTAGGGAGGAATGAAAAGATGAAACACAGACGGCCTTCAGTATTTCTGTCACTTTCGGTTTGGTGACATAAGTGTTTGATTGGCCTTCGCTGTTCATCTGAAATGACAAGTAGGGTAATTAAAAATAGTTCATGTCATTTTCACATTTAACCCATTTGCATTTTTAAAGTTTATCTAGAGAGCACTTCAACTCTCACTCCTCAGTAGTGATATGCACTGCATGTACTTATTGCAATTCTTGTGGCTATTAGAGGTCTTCTGCGGTAGCCACTAGATCTTTTCATGGACTGGAGTCTCACTCTTGTGTCTGTTGAAATCAATAGTTATTATGCTATTGCTTTTAATGGGAGCATACTTGAGCTTCCTGTTAATGACTAATGTGTCTAGTAAATGAAGATGTATCTCTTCAAACTCATTCATTCTTTATTATCCTCAGATTTGTTATTTTTATTTAAAGAATGGAGAAAGGGAGACAAGGGGAAACAACATTTCTAATTCACTTATACCAAAGTCATTATACCAAAGTGGTCAGAATGGGAATAGTTACTTCAGGAACACACACCAAAGCTTGGACTCCTTTACTGGAAAGTCTGACCCCCTCCCCATTAAATACCAGACCCCCACCCCACAATATCATATTGTAACTCACTGCTGTTTATCACTTTAACAATGCTGCACATACTTACTGGAAGAGTTGAGGCAGGGAGCAGCCGCCATTTCGGGCAACTTGATTATGTTAATTCACAATAGTTTGGATTGTGCCTGTTTTCCTCTTTCTGCAAGGTTACGAACCCTTAAAAACAAGGCTGTAAGTTTCAGTTTCCTGAGTGCAAACTGTTCTGCAGGGTGAATGAGAAGAGGCAATTTCCTCTAGCCATCAGAAAGATTCAACCTCAGGAACAGGTTTTGTGGTGACACCTGAAAGATAGGACTTCAGGAGGCTGGTGCTCTGTTTTATTATTTTTACGATCCTGACACAAATTATATCATCTCTGTAAAACCCTTATTTATGTACTGTTGTTTGAGAGATTTATGTTATTTACCTCTGCATAAGACCTTTGCGGTGAGGCCTTTCAGAAATCCTTAATTAGATAGCCTTTGGTATACAAAAGGCAATTAAGAATCATACCAAAGAGAATACTTACCATATTACAAACTATGTATGTGTTTTGAAACTGTTCTCAGATTCAAAAGGATGTTATTGTAGAGCCTGGGTAAAAAGGTAAAGGTAAAGGACCCCTGACAGTTAAGTCCAGTTGTGAACGACTCTGGGATTGCAGTGCTCATCTTGCTTTACTGGCTGAGGGAACTGTCATTTGTCCGCAGACAATTTTTCCGGGTCATGTGGCCAGCATGACTAAGCCGCTTCTGGCGAAACCGGAGCAGCACATGGAAATGCCGTTTACCTTCCCGCTGGAGCGGTACCTATTTATCTACATTCACTTTTTTGGCGTGCTTTCGAACTGCTAGGTTGACAGGAGCTGGGACCGAGCAACAGGAGCTCACCCCATCACGGGGATTCAAACTACCGACCTTCCAATCAGCAAGCCCTAGGCTCAGTGGTTTAGATCACAGTGCCTGGGTAGTACTTGCTGTTAAAAAACAACTAACTAACAAGATCTCCCTTGGGTTCCTAGAACTAGTCATGGGGTTCCTATTATTGTAGTTTAATGACATTTTGGGTACCATTCACAACTTTTGAATAACACTCGTGTAACCATGCCACTCAAACCCATTCATAATTGTCTTCTTAAAAACCTAGAAGCCATCAACTTCTATGGTGGGTTAATAGGGTGTCCTATACCCTTAATGACTTGCAGCAAGTTAAGAGATAGGCTCAGATTGAGAACGATCTTGTAACCATATCAACGCCAATCAATGTTGCTCCCTGCCCTAAGCTATCACAATGGCATAGGCTAAATATTTCAGACAATGAATAATGTGTAGCAGCAGCCAGCAGACTGAAGCACAGGGGTAACATTGCCCACTTGGATTTCAAATGCAGTTTGCTACTGGTAACTGCAAACAGAGAAGTCAGCATCATGTTAGTGCAATAGCAGAGCCAATCTCACACTCCCAGTGCTGCTTTTGCACCATGCTGAACCCCCTGCTGCCTTGCCCCCTTCTCAGTTGCCAGCAGTGACCCCTGCATTGGGAAGCCGGGTGAACAACAACCCACCACCCTGATTAACCCCACCATCCATTCCTGGCAATATGAATTCTGTGCCACGGGGGGGATTTTGTTTGCATAATCTTTTTGAGTTTCACGTATCTACTCCAATCACTTAGTGACTACTGCAATCTACTCCCTTTTCCTCTTTCTTTTGCTCAGATTTTAATTCCCCCTCTATTTCCGTATTCTGCAATAGGACTTTAAAATAAAAATAAAACCAGAAAACCGATCAATAATGGATGCTATGGCAAGACATAATATTTTCCATTTTAAATAGACAGATTTTGTCAGGCTTCCTAGCAGCAAGCTATGTGTCTTGTATGTGGAGTCTGACTGCATGCAAATTCTCCAGCTGTGTTTATTAGTAGACAGGAGTTTGTTATGTTGTCAGGGTGCCAGCCTGTATTATGACTGGCGCCTTTGACATAAAGGAGTGGTGGTGCGGTATGACAGCTTTTAAGCAGCTATCTACCATCTCACCCACTATGCATTTTCTTTTCATATTTACCTAGCTTAGAAAATATGTAAATACATATTTTTTTGTCCCACATTTTCCTTGACAAATGCGTATGCGGAAAAGGAAGTTTTAACTAATAGTCTGGTTCCTAAGACATAGCTGTATCAGTCACGTATAAATCTGTCATTGCTCCATATATCCCAGCCAGGTTCGCTCTGACTAGCAGTCATCGTCCTGTGCTAGGGATGGGAGAGTTAATTTGGTTAAATTCACATTTTAACTGCATAGTTATTGAAATAATACATGAACCAAAACTCAGCTATTATTATTATTATTTGAAATTTCTCTGAACTGTTTGATGCAGTTTTGATTTATATATTGGGGTAAATGTGTATATTTGTAAAACCAGAATAAAGGGGAGTATTATATCAGGAAAACTTCCCTTCAGAAATGTGAATATTAGGTAAAATTGCATACAAGAATGTGTATATTAGAAGAAACACACACTAAAACATGATGGCTTTCCATGACAACTTTTTTTTTGTTTTTTAGTCACAATCTGATGCAGAAATGTGAACATAAGATTATAAAAATGAGAAACAGCGAATTCAAAATTGACAGATCTGTTCATCCTTATTGTCCAATAGGGGCTTCCCCCAGTTCTGTTCTCTTTCTCAAATCAATCTATTCCCAGACTATACCCAGAGGTGGCCCAAGCCATTCCAGGTACAATGGTACCTTGGTTCTCAAACTTAATCCATTCTGGGAGTCTATTCGACTCCCAAAAACAATCGAAAACCAAGGCACGGCTTCTGATTGACTGCAGGAGCTTCCTGCACTCAATCGGAAGCCGCGGATACCGCGTCGGACATTCAGCTTCCAAAAAATGTTTGCAGACCAGAACACTCACTTCCGGGCTTGTGGTGTTCAGGAGCCAATTTTAATGGGAGCCAAGCCATTCGAGTACCAAGGTACCACTGTACAAAATATGTCCTTATTGGCTGTTGGATCCTACATCAATGTCTGCAATAGGACAGCATTGTATACCACATGTGAGGGTAGTAGACTAACTCTGGGAGTTAAGAATGCAAGAAGAGTCCTCCTGGACCAAGCCAGCAGCCATTTAGTCCAGCATCCTGTTCTTCCATTGGCCAACCAGGTGCCTATAGGAAGTGTGCAGTGCTCTCTCCTCTTGTGTTTTCCAGTAACTGGTATTTAGGCTCTGACAGTGGAGGTAGAATACAGCTATTGGGGTTAGTAGCTATTGATAGCCTTATTCTCCATGGTTTTGTCTCAAGAGAGGCTGTGAGGCAGACACTGCAGCTACTGCCTGCGGCAGCCACCTCATCTGACAGTCATACCACTGAGCTTTGGTCCTCCCTCCCAACAAATACAACAGACACGGTACATGCGTGTTTTCTAATCCACTATTTTTACTCACATGCAAAGTATAGCATGAACCATAGTGAACGTTTTCCACGAGCCTGCAATGTCGAGCCAGAAACTTTCAAATAAAGGCTAATCTTTTCTTTCTCTCCTCAGATTGCTTTGTTTGTGTATACTTCACATCAAAATGCTAATTCAAATATAACCGAAAGTGTGTCCTTATTCATACATGAAGAACCTAATTAGAGAAGTCTCTCGCTTGCTTGACTTCTCAATATCTGTTCTGTGTTATTCCTGGAATGTTGTCTTTTCTAATAACCTTTTCTGTTCCTTTGTCTCCTTTACATTCGCATGATGTCTCAGTCCAAACTAGCTTCAGCCAATCTCATTACTGGCTGGTGAAGTGATTCTTCAGCCTCCGTGATAAGGACAACATCATCAGCATACCTGAGATTACAGCATCTGCTTGCCTTCATTTAAATTCCCCCATTGTAACCACCAAGATCAACACGCCTGACTATTCCAGTATAAATTCCTGGCAGATGCAGGGCCACCAGACTGCCATGTCCAACTCCTTTCTTGATGGCTCCCTTTTCAGCTGGAGCTGTTACTTCCATATGACATTAGGAAAAGGAACAGCAGGTGACCGTATTTTAAAAGTAATAAGTTGCAGATTGTTTTAGGAATGTTGTGGCATCTCTCTAAGGTTTAAGCACAGGTGGTGGTTTTATATGCTTCTTCCGCTTTCCATAATTAATATCAGATTGTTTTATTTTTATCTTTTTTTAAAAAGCTTAATGTACTTTTCTCAAGCAGCATCTTGTTTTAGAAAAAAAAAACTTTGCTTCTGAGGTGACTGAATGTTGTTGCTGGGTCATATTTACTTATTAAGACATTTTCTCACTGCTTTTCTTATAACAGTAACTCAAAGCAGTCTGCCCTACAAATGAAAATATAAGCACAAAAAGACCAGAACATCAGCAGGAGAACAATTCTTAACATACTCAAAATTAAATCCGAACTAGAGCAACACACACAAACTCACAAACACACAATAGGCAAAACATCTGCACCTGCAGTCTTCCCTGGGAGATGGTGATTCTTGCAGAAGGCTCCTTCCATGATATGGGTAAATGGAGTCTCCCGGCAGAACTCAGTAATATATTGCAATTTGTTCTTGTATTGAAAGAACCCAGAGTTGCACATCCTTTTAGGAACACAATATTATCTGCAGTCTTACCAAAATGCACTCTCACAGTGGAGTTGCTTTCTGCCATTCAAATGAACACTTGTTGTATGCGGTTGTTTGGAAAGATGTGATAGTCCCACTCAATGGTGTGCTGTCAGTGGACTAGGAAGACTAGACTAGTTGCCTAAATGTTTCCCTAGCGCCTCCTTCCTGAAGCTCAGGAAGCTTCTGCCTGGCTTAGGGAGGGAGGCACGATGCTCCGATGGGTCCAAGAGACCTCCCGCCACCTTCCCAAAGCCCGCCCAGATTTGGGAAGCGTTCAGAGGCCTGAGGCCTCCTTCCCAAAGCCTGGGAATCTTCTGCCCTGTTTAGGGAGGGAGGCACAATGCTCACATATGCACACACAGAAGTCACCTAACAAGTCTGGTTAGCAGAAACACTGACAACGTCTGCACTTGTGCAGTGCCGCTTCACCCCCGTCCCCTCTATGCCCCCCTTGCTCCCAAAATGGGTGGGTGGGTTGGTCAGGAGTATCCCCTAGAACAGTGTGGGTGATCATCCCATCTAGCAAGCTGAAATGCCTATTCTGGTCGAACAAGAATCTTGGCATAACATTGAATTCCTCCATGAACGTTTTGAAAGATATATGAAAATAAGGAAGTGTATCTAAAGCCTGCTAACTGTTTTCACTTCCAGTCTGAATACCCCAAATGTCTACATTTGTGGGGAGTCTGTTTTCCAGTTTCCCCTAACATTGCAGTCACCCACACATCAAAGGCTTTCTTGAAAGCTCCCTGACCATCAGGGAGACCATTTTAGGGCTTCCAATGGATGCAGTGTAGACAAGGAAGCAGGAAACATGTCTTGCAAAATTGTCACCTAAGTTGCAGTATTGCATTTGCTCTCCCTCCTATGCTGGCCCTTGCAAATCCTAAAACCTCCCCCGTGTCAAATACCTAACGTGGCCAAGTTTTCACTGAAAGCCTCTTACAGCCTGTTTCTTTTATTCTAATGTAATAGCACCTGTCTTTGGGGAAGCAATTTTAACACATCTTAAGAGTAAACAAAACAAAACAAAACAAAACAAAACAAGGATATTTTGGGATGTAAGAAGCAAATATTAATCTAATAGCCTTTTAAATCTCTTGAGGTTTTCTTTTGTCATGGATACATAATTGTGCAGGTGTTTAATGGATTAAAAGACTTATTGGCTGTTTCACAATTTTTGTTTCAATAGCCAAAGTCCATCATCTATCAGTAGCTGGGCTGGACAATAGCTAAGTACCCTCTGCTTGCGAAATACCTAACTGTTGCCAAGCCTGGATAACTCATCTGTTAAACATCCTTAGACTAAATACAGCCTTAGAAACATTTTATATGAATTATTTGTAGATTAGAGTCAGTGATGAGATTTTATCCCCCTTTAATGAAAGGAAAATGTCAAAGAGATCTTTCAGAATGTTTTTTAAGCTAGGTATTAGCAATGTTGTTATAGGATTGACAAAATCATGTGTTTTCCTCCTTCCTCTTATGAAGCATGTTATCTTCCTTGTTGAGAAGCTAAATGCTTTACAGTAAACAACATCCACATAATATTGGGGGAACTATATAATAATTTCTTCTTAAATGCTGGAATTTGAATGGACTGCTGCTGAAGAAGCAACAATATGCCTGCCCCTCTTTGAAAGTTTGGTCTACAAGATCTGGGTTCTCCAAGGACTCTAACAACTTTAAGAGATTTCATAAGGAGAATTTTCAACATAAACAACTTTCTTTTTCTATGACCTACAACGAAAGCTCTAAGAACATAAGAAGACCCCTGCTTGATCGAGCCAATCTTATCCATCTGGTACGCCGGCTGAGAATCTACCTGCCTGTACACTGTAGAATTGCAGGGTTGGAAGAGACCCCGAGATTCATCTAGTCAAACACCCTTCAACCTATGCTTAGAAACCTCCAATGAAGGAGAGTCCATTCCACTGTCAAACTGCTCTTACTGTCGGAAAGTTCTTCCTGAATAGACAAATTTCTCATTCGGACTAGTCTCTATTGCATGGAAAAGTAATGCCTGAAGAGATTTAGGGTCAGGAGTAATTCTACTTGGTCCATTTCTAACTTCCCTCTTGCGCTCTGTTAGTACAATTGAGAGCCAGTGTGGTGTAGTGGTTAAGAGCGGTAGTCAAGTAATCTGGGTAACCGGGTTCGCGTCTCCGCTCCTCCACATGCAGCTGCTGGGTGACCTTGGGCCAGTCACACTTCTTTGAAGTCTCTCAGCCCCACTCACCTCACAGAGTGTTTGTTGTGGGGGAGGAAGGGAAAGGAGATTGTTAGCCGCTTTGAGACTCCTGAAGGGGAGTGAAAGGCGGGATATCAAATCCAAACTCTTCTTCTTCTTCTACAATTGGACAGATGATATCACTTAGTTAAATCTGAAAGTCTATGGGTGGTATTTGTGCTTCTATATGCCACAATTGCCTTTGGAAGGAAGCTGGGGAGTGTCCTTCCACAATCTAAATACAGATCAATCGTTTTCTCTTGAATGAACATTTTAATTCACAACATGCTTTGGTTCATAATAGTTTTGTGCCACATGCTTCAAAGTTTCTGAGGTCTGGTTGGCTTATTTTGTATATTATTGTCTGCTGACCTTTAAAGCCCTCAACAGCCTTGGCCCAGTATACCTGAAGGAGCGTCTCCACCCCCAACATTCAGCCCAGACACTGAGCTCCAGCTCCGAGGGCCTTCTGATGGTTCCCTCACTGTGAGAAGTGAGGTTACAGGGAACCTGGCAGAGGGCCTTCTTGGTAGTGGTGCCCGCCCTGTGGAACGCCCTCCCCTCAGATGTCAAGGAAATGAACAACTATCTGACTTTTTAGAAGACATCTGAAGGCAGCCCTGTTTAGGGAAGTTTTTAACGCCTGGTGTTTTATCGTGGTTTTAATATTCGGTTGGGAGCTGCCCAGAGTGGCTGGGGAAACCCAGTCAGATGGGCGGGGTATAAATAAATAAATATTATTCTGTGAGTTGAGGAAGGGAGTGTGTGTGTGTGTGTGTGTGTGTGGAAAACCTCCAGAAGTACTTGGAAATTTTTATATTCACAACTCTTCAGTGCCTGTTCCTCTACATTGGTTTGTTCCACCTGAAGATCCCAACCTGAAAGAAAGCTCTTCTATGTATTCTGATCAGGCACACCATCTCTGGGGGGGGGCAGGCCCCTTGAAAATTTTAAATGAGGCAGCTGGGTCCCCTCAAAGTGCCCTGTCAGCACTTTGCATCATGCGCAGCCCCAGCACCCTCAATTGGTGCGCATGATTCTGATACATATTTCACAGGGCCGTCTTTAGCATATGTGGTGCTGGTCGTGAAAATACACCCCCCCCAGGGTGCGAGCGCCGCAACGCTCATCCGCCTGGGGGGATTTTGTCACACACACCCTTAGGCATTACACCTGGGGCAGACTGCCCCACCCCCACCCACTTGTGATACCCCTCAGGTGGGGAACAGTGAAAACCACTAACATGAAAAAGTAAAAAGCAGTAGCGATAACTCCATCTTTCTGTTTTTGCAATCATGCGAAAATGAAAGACACCACCGGGGGCGCCCCGATACGTTGATTCTGCAGGTCTTCTGCAAAAGAGAATGGAAATGACCCATCGACCGCAATCACCTGGGGATCATGGTTAAGAGCTTAGGCAGCTTCAGTGGCGAGGGCCCCCCAGAATTCGACGCCTGGGCGCACCGCACCCCTTGCAACCCCAGGTACAGACTGCCCTGATATTTCATATCACATAAAGAACTCCAATATGAGATTAGTGACTTTGGTATAGCGTCAGTGACTCTCCCTTCCTCTCTCGAGTTTGTAAGTACCATGGGAAAGGTGCCAATGGGATGAAAGTCCTGCAACATTATCCACTTTCTGACATTTTAGTGAAGTGATGTTTATCGCGTTAGCACAATCAGGATTGGTTAACTGTATGAAAAGTCTTATTTATTGATTATTTATTTAAAGAGCTTGTACAAAATAAGCAGGAAGCTGAAGCAGGTCTTTGACATCACCCATTTCCTATTCTCCAATTTGTCGTTCTGAAATGTGACACAAGCTTGTAGCACCCGTTTCAGCATCCCGTGGAAGAACATCTATGTGTGACCTGTATTTTTACACGGTCAAACAGCCCATAATCTTTAAAAGGACTATCGTCCCTGTACCAACATGTTGTTGTTAATCATGAAACAGAATGTCAATAAAGCCTCTCTCTTCCCGTCGCTGCAAATTCCATAAATGTCATTGCCAGATTGACAATAACCCTGGCAAAACAAATAAATAAATAAAGCACTACAGTGAATGAATCAGCCATTAAATGTTATCAGCTGCCTTGCTGCTAAATATTTGTGTCTGTTTTAGGTTCTGCACAGATGGAAAATTTTCATTTGTGGCAGCAGCTCTGCCAGACGTTACACAAGGTTTTGTTTATTCTGTAAACAGCATATTGCCTCTTGGTATATATATATATATATATATATTTAAAAAAAGAAGAAGATGAAAGAAAGGAAGGCAAAATTTATTTTGTAGCTGTGCTGAAGGCAAAACACCCAAAATAAGATATCAGCTTTTTCCCTTCAGTAGTTTAATTAATTAATATTGCTTTTCATTTTAAAACTGATGCGTGAACACTGCACAGTCATTTGAATGCCACATTACCTGGAAATGTGCCTCGACTTTGCAATTGATTTATTTTTATTTTGGCAGCGATTTGTCCTCACCCCAGCATCTTGAGCTGAGTAACAATGATGATGATGATTTATTAAATTTCCATCCCGTGTGTTCTCCCAAAGGAGCCCAGGATGGCAGATGACAAAGCAGTAAAACATTACAATTAAAATAATTAAAAACGTATTTAAACCATTGTCACTGAACTCAGTATCTGAGGGAGATATTTCTGACTTAATACAACAGTTTATTGGTAAGGCCCCAGGGATTGATTATATTCCTGCTGAACTTATTAAAATCAACCAGCATTGGTGGGCACCATTCTAGCTGCTCTTTTTACTGAGATCAATAATTCTGGCAAAATCTCTCCCAGTTGGAAGCAAGTGATTGTGGTGCCAATCTTCAAGAAAGGCCAACTTGATGATTCAGGGAATTATAGATCTATTAGTCTTCTATCAATGATGCAATAGACTGACTTCCTTTTTGAACTCTAAAAGCATTCTTACATCCAGGGAGAATTACTTAACCTCCAATCGTTGTCCTCTCCCACCTTGCTGAGAAATATTCTACCGGTAAACCTCTGCAAAGCAAACTGTTTGTTGCCTTTATGTCATTCTGTTTGTGCAAGAGAATCTGCTTGTGCAACTGAACTTCTCCCTCCTCTTCATTGTAACTCCTTGCACATTCAAAATCTGCACCGGGGGGTGGGGTGGAGGACCCAGGATCAGACTTTGGATTGTGTTGATCCACTGCCTGTCCTGGCATGTTCTTGACATGCCCTTGGAATTCCTCATTTCCCACCTTTCCAACCTCAGAATTACGATGGGAGTGCGACACCAGCCACAGACCTTTTCAAAGTACAGTGGTAACCTTGGGTTACAGACGCTTCAGGTTAGAGATGCCGCTAACCCAGAAATAGTACCTTGGGTTAAGAACTTTGCTTCAGGATGAGAACAGAAATCGCACAACGGTGGTGTGGCGGCAGCAGGAGGCCCCATTAGGTAAAGTGGTACCTCAGGTTAAGAACAGTTTCAGTTAAGAATGGACCTCCAGAATGAATTAAGTTCTTAACCTGAGGTATCACTGTATAATGAAGGTTGGCTTTCCCTTTCAATGCAGATGTTCCTTCTTTTGGAGAGTAAGACCCAAAGAATCCTATGGCCCCCACACCACTCCTCCAGAAACCATTAGAATGTACCCTTAATTTTTTTTTTCAGGGAACATTTCAGACCTTGAACTTTTAAAATACAAAACACAAAGCTGTACAATGATTGGGCAAGTACGACATGAAGAAACTGCTGGGCTATTGTATTCTGAAATATATTTTTTTATATTCTTTGTTTCCATAGTTCTACTTTCTTTCTTGGAATTCACATAACTTACTAAGTTTCCCTGTGTGCCAATGTACACAGTACATTACATGACCTCCCGGAATTACTGCATATTCATCCACACCTTGGACTTCTTAAATTTCTTTCTATTTCTGACTCAAAATTGGATGTTTGTAAATTCACTTTGGGCTTCTTCATTCTACAGCCAAAGTTGTAGTGGGATTCTACACCAGGGGAAGTCGAAGTGATGCCCTCCAGAGCCTGTTGGACTAGAACTTTCCTGACCTTGCTGCATGGAGCTAATGGGACTTGTACTGCAACAGCTTATGGAGTGCACCACATGGTCTACTGGGATTCCGCTGCCTTCAAGACATGAGTCTGCAATCCAGGGGTGGCTAGCTTGTGGCCTGAGATATGAATATGGTCCCCAAGAGGGGGTTGTGTCTCCTCAAGACCCCTTTAAAAATAACCAATTACATTGTTGCCATTGCTAGTTCCCCACCCCACCCCATGTTCCCATTCCTAGCCTTTTCCCTCAATGTTCCCATTCCTGTTAACTACAGCCTCAAATCTTCACACATGGAGCAGAATATTGGAAAGGGGAAGTCATATATTTGGCTGAACATGCTTAAAATCTTTCCCCTGAATGGGGTAAACTCTGCAGAACTAGGGTTCTTTTGTTTGTGGAGGAATCCAAGCAATGTATGATGATGTCAGGCTATAGCTGGTGGGGACAAACCATGGGTATAACATAATTATGGTTAAAGGTCCTCTTCATTCATTGTAAATTTGAGAAGCACCTCTCAATCTTCTGGCCTGCTTTCGTATCATCCCCTACCCCCCCAAAGTAGCAACAGCTAAGCTTTACTTTTGGATTTAGAAGGTGTCAAAAACAATGTTTCTAATGTGTGGATGGAAGCATTTCTGCCTTCAGTAATCTAAAGCCCATACATATATAGAGAGGGAGGTTAAAGGCAGACTGCAGCTTGGAAGAATAACAACGCTTAGTTCTTAATGTGCCTTTTTTTTTTTTTGCCTGTTCATCCATGAAAATGCCATGTGTTTGCAACCAACTAAGAAGCGCATGATGTGACCTCCTTGATGGCTCAATTAAGAGATAATGATGTTGCAGCAATTTATCATTGTATCAGTGACAACTCTTACTAGAAAGGGGGCTATGGCATTTAAACAACAACAACAACAAGCCAATAAGTAGGCCACAAATAAGGCAACAAATAGATTTCTGTTTGTCTGAAGCAAGTTGCCAGGCAACCCCATCACCAAAACAAAACCGCCCACAAAGAACAATTTGGCATTGCTGTTGGCTGTTATGTAATTGCTATATGGATTAGAGTTTCCAGCTCATGTGTCACGCAGCACATAGGAAAGAGACAGAGTGCTGCTAAGAATAGTCAGCTGGGTATGGCAAACTGGAGACCCTCAAGGGGGTTAAGGAAGTGGTGTGGTTTGTGTTGAGTGTGTTGCTTGGGAGCACCTCAGGGGTCAGATCTGAGAGCTAGATAGGTTGGCCACTCTGCCTAATATGTATATATATTCACCTGCAACCCATAATTCCTTTATTTACTTAATTTATATCCCACCCTTCCTCCCAAAATTATAGTAGGTGGATGTTTTGCTGAGAGCTGATCACCCACAATGAAATGTCAGAAAGCTTCCTTATCATAACAGTTTCTCGGCAAACACTGTAGAACCTTTCCATCCTTTTCTTTTCTAAAAAGTACCATTAGTTTGACCAACATATAATTCATACACTGATGCCCATATTACTTCTACGGGATAATGTATGTTTATAATTCATCATTCACAATGAGATTCAAACTACTACTTCAGTTTCTGCAGTAACAGATGTGGTAGAGTTCTGCTCTATTTCCAGACACACACACACACACACACACTCTCTCTATATATGTATATACGACATATATATATATATATATATATATATATATATATATATATATGCATTCAGTGAGACATGTAAACTAGGCTAGACAGACAGCATACTTGGAATGATCCAAAAAGTTAAAAAGGAAAAAAGCAAGACCCTTAACATAGTTATAGGGAGTTGCCTTGTGCCTATTCAGAGTTGGGCTGAAAAATATTCCTCACCCCTGGTCTACCCTTACTGGTAGTATACCCTGCAACATCTCTCCAATAAAAATAGGGGTGTCCTATTTCATATAAATCATAATTATTTTATTATTTATACCCCACCCATCTGACTGGGTTGCTCAAACCACTCTGGGCAGCTTCCCACATATACAAAAACATAATAAAACAATAAGCAATAAACTTCCTTATACAGGACATCTCTTCAGATGTTTTCTAAAGGGTATATAGTTACGGTAATTATCTCATTGGCTCAGGGGCCACGTAACTCCACACCCTCCAACATTTCTCCAATGAAAATTAGGATGTCCTGTGGATAAGAGGGACATTCCCGGGTCAAATCTGAAACTGGGATGGCTTCTTTAAATCCGGGACTGCCCCAGGAAAACAGGGGCACCAGGAGGGTCTGTAGTTTGGCCTCTACACAGAGCCAGTGTACACTTCGACCATATACAAACAGTTAACTCTGCCATGAAACTCATAAGCATTTTAGAGCGTTGCATGCCACCCCAGTCTCTGAATGGTGCAATATTCTAGGGGTTCCAGGTTTCCTCAAAATGAGGGATAGCTGATACTGTAGTGTCTTTATTTCTACATATATACAACCTGAGTCTACAATGGACAGGCTGACAACAATAACAGCCCAGACAGCTTTGCTTGGATTCCAGCACAAATTAAACATGTCTTTCTCACAAAGGTCTGCAGTCTGCTTCTAAGTTCTAGCTCTTTATCTCTCACACCTCTGAATTTCTATTCTTCTAACTAACAGCCAGTTGAGGAAGTGGGACCCACCCATTAGTATTCTGCCACAGAACCACTTCCTTTGTTTCCTTAATGACCCATACTTAAGCTATTACCAAGAAGCTGGCCAGGCTATTCTAGCAATTGAATTGCTGCTGGATCCAGGAATTGGCAGGGACTCAGATATGCAACCTAAACCCACCCCCAGCTCACAACCTTATTGCTGTTTAAAATGTAAACTGAACATTCATAAACATTCGTAGTCTTTGCCTATACTTCAGACAAAAACACAGTTCAGCTAGAAAGTCAAGTTTAATTGGGTTTTGACTGTCATCTATGTTAAAATTAGCTAAATCACCTTTCTGTCAAATCAATAAACTGTCAGTTCCGGATTTCACTTTCTTTTGCCCACAAAAAACATTTTTTTAAAAAATGTGATGGGCAGCATGGTAAATAAACAGTGTTAACCACTTTGCAGATCCATTATGTTAATATATTGCTCATCTGTCTTTATCAGACAGAATCAAGTGAACTGAAAAGTTTTCCCCATATTAACTGTAAATTATGCTTAGCCCAGCTAATAAATTTTTATTGTCACAAAACTGTTTTCCACTTCACATGCATTTGAGAGACTGAAATGTAAATTATTATAAGCGACCTCTGTCTGGTTATAGATGTCTGAGCAAATGAGATTTACATGATTGAAAAAAACGAGCTCCTGTATGTATTCTTTTGGAACACCCACTGCTAATGTCACTGATGACTTTGCCCACCATAGCTGTGGAGCTGCAGGCGAGACAAAGGTTGAAAAGAGATGGGTGGAAAAGACACTTACTTTCATATACAATTCAATTTTTATTCATAAAGGTAAGCTAGTTGATGAAAAATTGTTTTATTTCTCCTGCAAGGCCCTTTTGGATAATTTATTATCACGCTATTTGGAATTGCAGTCGTTATCACACAGTTCAAAAATCTGGGATTTGCATATGCTTTCCCAAGTCAAATGTCATGTTTTCGTAAGATAACATGTTGTGAGAGCAATCAAAGTCCTATTCAAGCATTCAGAAGGGCGAGGAGGCATGGCCCTGTCTGGGTTGCCGGTCATCCTCATTCTCATCTTCATCCTATTTGTACCCTGCCCATCTGACTGGGTTGCCCCAGCCATTCTGGGCGCTTCCCTGCACATATAAAACATAATTAAATCCTCAAACATAAAAAACTTCCCAATACAGAGCTGCCTTCAGATGTCTTCTAAAAGTTGTATAGTTATTTATCTCCTTGAGATCTGATGGGAGGGCGTTCCACAGGGTGGGCGCCACTACCAAGAAGGCCCTCTGCCTGGTTCCCTGTAACCTCACTTTTTGCCACAAGGGAAGTGACAGAAGGCCCTCGGAGTTGGACCTCAGTGTCCAGGCTGAACGATGGGAATGTAGATGCTCCTTCAGGTATACAGGCAAAGGCTGTTTAGGGCTTTAAAGGTCAGCAACAACACTTTGAATTGTGTTCACAAATGTACTGGGAACCAGTGTAGATCCTTTAGGACCGTTGTTATATGGTCCCATCATGAGAAGTTTTCAGCTGTCCATACCTACAAGCTCTCTCCAGACCTTTTAGGAAGCTTGGATGTGAAGCAGGAGTACCCAAAATGCACAGGGATGTTTATGAGAAAGAAGTATCTAATCTGCCCTGTCCATGTTTGTGACAAATATTCGATCTGAAGGGGGATAAACACATTCAGATGTGTTGAATGTTGAATTAGTTGAATGTTCTCAGAAGCCCTGTTCAGACTTTCAGCTCAAAGCAGGGTTTTCAGAGATGGTGTGCCACAGATTGAGCCCTTGGTGATTGGTTTTGAACCCAGTAAAGATGTATAGATTCACATAAACAGAATAGAAGAAAACTACAGGAAAACCATGGTCATGCTGTTGCAGCAATCTGTGATTCGGGCCTTAGAGGGATGACTGCTGTAGGGGATAAAATACATCTCTATGTCTTAAACAGAGCAGCAGTTTGCAAATGTGCTAAACGTATGCTCAGGAATGGCAACTTAGGCGCACACAGTGGAATCCACGTTTTGTTACTTGTAAACCAGCTCACCTTTCGAACACTTTGTCAATTAGCAGCCGGGGACCCAATCTTCCATGCACCGTTGCTATGCAACCATCAATGCACAGCTCGACTGAAATGAAGGGGTATTTTGCAGTATGTTGCCGAGTGGATTTTACCCAGCTGAAAACTGCCAATTCCAATTAAACTTTTACTAACTATAATTTGGTTACTACGCAGGAAACTGTGTAGAAACTTAGTTATGATAGCAGGGGGAGCTGTGTATCTGCAAGGGCTATGAGGGCTTCCTCTTATTCTTTGTTCTGTTGTGGAATAAAATAGAATAAAAGTACCATTCCAAAGTGAACAAATTTGTGCTGATAAATAATGCATTAAGCTAATTCTTTCCATTTTTGGTAATTGTCTATGAACAGATGCAGATATTTTTTTTTAATCCACTGTTTTCCTTATTTGAAAGTATTCCCAAGTTTTAAGGTGAATAGTTTCATTTCATGTTTATAGTTTTCTAGAAAAAGCTTTTGGAGAAGGGTTGGTTAATTATAAATGTTCCTTCCCCCCCCCCCCTTTGGCTTCCATGTTTAACATTAAAAATAAACAGGTTTGTGAAATGAACATTTTAATAGGTGTAATCAACACATCTCTCACACCCTCACACATCGTTAGTTTATCTTAATATTTTAATATGAACACTTTATACACATAAATATGACTATTTCAATGTAATCTTTAATGCTTTAAAGATGAAAGCAGTAATAACACCTTCAGATGATGAAGATTAACAGTAGTATTTTCCTGTGGGGCCTGCAACAAATGTTGCCGTTTTGAGAGCTTATATTTAGGGTTCATGCCAACTTTGAGAACATTCCATTCCACTTCTCCTTCCCACCAGCTTTCAAATATTGTATAGTGACTGGACATGCTCCGTTGTCATTGGAGTGCTCAGAAGGTTTTCATTTACTGAAGCTAAGCGGCATTGCTTAGCTTCAGTGAATGAAGCCTCTCTGAACATTCTATCCTCAAAGCCACTTTGGAAAGAGCATTATTTCATTTTTATCAAAGGAACTAATGAAGGCGAAAGCAGAAACATTTAGCAGACCCTCCAAGTGTCCCAATTTTTGAGGGACAGTCCTGGATTTACAGAAACCGTCCCAGTTTCTGATTTGATCCCAGAATGTAGGATGTCCCTCTTTTCATTGGAGAAATGTTGGGTGGCATAGAGTTATGCAACTCCCCCACCCAAGCCAAGGAAATAAGTAACTATACAACCATTAGAAGACATCTGAAGGCAGCCCTGTATAAGGAAGTTTTAAATGTTTAATGTTTTACTCTGTTTTGATGTATGTTGGAAGCTGCCCAGAGTGGCTGTGGCAAACCAGTCAATTGGGTAGGGTATTGTTGTTGTTGCTGCTGCTTTTGTTATTATTTAGGACATCCCTATTTTAATCAGAGAAATGTTGGAAGATATGATTTAGCACCTGAGTCTCTCTCTCTCTCTCTCTCTCTCTCTCTCTCTCTCTCTCTCTCTGTGTGTGTGTGTGTGTCTTGTATCTAAAAGTCTATCTTGCTTTTTAAAAGTTGCTTGATATATATTAGGAAGCACCTTTCCAGGTACCTTGGATTTCGAGAGATGTCAAGACTTTCCTTGATTGGCTTCAGACTCCCTAAGTTGTCTCAGGATGTTGCATTCTCTCTCATTTCAAGTTTATCACCCCACATTTCTATTGATATCATTTCTATTGATATTGATTTGTTATTTAGTCATTTATTCGTGTCCGACTCTTCGTGACCCCATGGACCAGAGCACGCCAGGCACTCCTGTCTTCCACTGCCTCCCACAGTTTAGTCAGACTCATTTTCATAGCTTCAAGAACACTGTCCAACCATCTCGTCCTCTGTCATCCCCTTCTCCTTGTGCCCTCAATCTTTCCCAACATCAGGGTCTTTTCCAGGGAGTCTTCTCTTCTCATGAGGTGGCCAAAGTATTGGAGCCTCAGCTTCAGGATCTGTCCTCCCAGTGAGCACTCAGGGCTGATTTCCTTCAGAAAGGATAGGTTTGATCTTCTTGCAGTCCATGGGACTCTCAAGAGTCTCCTCCAGCACCATAATTTAAAAGCATCAATTCTTTGGTGACTAGCCTTCTTTATGGTCCAGCTCTCACTTCCACACATCATTACTGGGAAAACCATAGCTTTAACTATACGGACCTTTGTCGGCAAGGTGATGTCTTTGCTTTTTAAGATGCTGTCTAGGTTTGTCATTGCTTTTCTCCTAAGAAGCAGATATCTTTTAATTTCATGACTGCTGTCACCACCTGCAGTGATCATGGAACCCAAGAAAGTAAAATCTCTCACTGTCTTCATTTCCTCCCCTTCTATTTGCCAGGAGGTGATGGGGGGGGGGCATGATCTTAATTTTTAATGATGTTGAGCTTCAGACCATATTTTGCGCTCTCCTCTTTCACCCTCATTAAGAGGTTCTTTAATTCCTCCTCACTTTCTGCCATCAGGGTTGTGTCATCTACATATCTGAGGTTGTTGATATTTCTTCAGGCGATCTTAATTCTGGCTTGGGATTCATCCAGCCCAGCCTTTCGCATGATGAATTCTGCATATAAGTTAAATAAGCAGGGAGACAATATACAGCCTTGTCATACTCCTTTCCCAATTTTGAACCAATCAGTTGTTCCGTATCCAGTTCTAACCGTAGCTTCTTGTCCCACATAGAGATTTCTCAGGAGACAGATGAGGTGATCAGGCACTCCCATTTCTTTAAGAACTTGCCATAGTTTGCCATAGTCAAATGCTTTTGCGTAGTCATAGAAGCAGAAGGAGATGTTTTTCTAGAACTCTCTAGCTTTCTCCATAATCCGGTGCATGATTGCAATTTGGTCTCTGGTTTCTCTGCCCCTTCGAAATCCAGCTTGTATTTCTGGGAGTTCTCGGTCCACATACTGCTTAAGCCTGCCTTGTAGAATTTTACTGCTCTTCCTCATTAGCATGTTGGATGCCTTCTGACCTGAAGGGCTCATCTTCCAGCGTCATAACTTTTATATGCCTGTTATCTTTGTCCATTGAGTTTTCTTGGCAGGGATACTGGAGTGGTTTGCCAGTTCCTGCTCCAGGTGGATCACGTTTAGTCAAAACTTTCCACTACGACCTGTCCATCTTGGCATAGCTCATAGCTTCTCTGAGTTATTCAAGCCCCTTCACCATGACAAGGTAAAGGACGATATTGATTTAGCGTATCTCATATATTGGCACAGACTAAATGGCATGGAGGACCACTCCTTCACTAAGCTTTGCTGGCTAGAGCAATTAAAGCTTGGTGGATGGGCACAATAGTGCAAAGATAAACTAAGGATTTAAAATCTACCAGTGGAGAAATATCTATCCCTCAGTTTGCACACTCTCGGGAATTGGATTTT
Organism: Podarcis liolepis; assembly: GCF_965112155.1. Lineage (NCBI taxonomy): Eukaryota > Metazoa > Chordata > Lepidosauria > Squamata > Lacertidae > Podarcis > Podarcis liolepis. The sequence continues at coordinate 25,371,085 of NC_139565.1, forward strand.
TAATCATGTTGCTAATCAACATGAAGTATCCATTGTTGATGCTTTTTTTTTTTTATTCTTGGTACCTCCAAATAAAAGGGACGCAGGTGGCGCTGTGGGTAAAACCTCAGTGCCTAGGACTTGCTGATCGTATGGTCGGCGGTTTCGAATCCCCGCGGCGGGGTGAGCTCCCGTCGTTCGGTCCCAACTCCTGACCACCTAGCAGTTCGAAAGCACTCTTAAGTGCAAGTAGATAAATAGGGACTGCTTTATAGCAGGAAGGTAAACAGCGTTTCCGTGTGTGGCACTGGTGCTGGCTCGCCAGAGCAGCTTCATCACGCTGGCCACGTGACCCGGAAGTGTCTTCGGACGGCGCCGGCTCACGGCCTCTAGAGCGAGATGAGCACGCAACCCCAGAGTCGGACACGACTGGCCCGTACGGGCAGGGGTATCTTTACCTTTACCTCCAAATAGACATTGTCCTTTCACAGCTTCAAAGGGCATTCCAGACCTTAGGTTTCAGCAGATGCCCTCAGTGTATTTTAATGGGATATACCTTGGAATCCCAGTTAAAGAACAGAAATGTTTATTTGGCTGTAATTAGACTGAAGGTATTATGCACTGTGTGCTGTCCTGCCCTTTGTCATTTGGAGCCCAGAGGGAAATTTCTGTCACCTATTCTTCAGCTGAACTCAGATCAATCGTGGTAATTTCTTTTAACCGACAAACAATTATACAATTTGGGAGCTAATTTTGCAACGGTAGCTAAGAGGGTGCATTCTAGTCATGACAGGAATTAAAATATATAATAAAATTTAATCCAACGCTTTGTTACTCTGGAAGGATGGTATACATGGCTATTGGTTATGTGAATTTCCATAACAAGTTTCTCTTTTAATCCATGTATTGCTTTGGAAATATATTATAAAGGCCTTTGGCTATGTGCAATAAAGATGTCTGGATTGGGCTGGAATGATCTATTCTGTTTTGCTAGGCGGGTGGGATAGGTAAGACAAATGCTGGCTTCCTTACCTTGTGGCTGGCAACCTGGTAAGCCGTCTGAGGCATCTAGAGGATGGAGTGGTGGTCACCCAACTGAACCTCAATAGGGTGATGTGGGGGTGTTGTGCTAATTCCTACAGCCCCACCCCCATGTGTTCTACCCAATATCCTGAACATCTTAAAAAGTCTACTGTGTGTTGAGAGAAGGAAGGAAACCTCACCTTCATTTGATGTTTTTAAGCAGAGCTGGATGCTTTAATTGAGATTTTTGCATTGCAGGAAGATAGACGAGATTACCGTAGTTTTCGTCCATAACACGTGTTTCTTTCCTCCTAGAAAGTAAGGGAAAATGTCTGTGCGTGTTATGGATCGAATGCTTCCCTCCTCCGTGGTTTCCAGCGGGAGAAGAGCCGCTGAATGGGGAGGAGAGAGGGACAGAGTGCCTGCTTCTTTAAAGGAGCAAAGTGAGAGGGGAGAGGAGCCGCTTACACGAGTGTAAGCGGCTCCTGTCCGGTTGGCTCCTTTAAAGCAAGAAGGTTCTGCTTCTCTCCCTCCTCCCCACTCAGCGGCTCTTCTCCCGCTTTGCTGGAAATAGCAGGAAAGATTTTCAGCTCGCTAAGGGGGGGGGGGGAGAGAAGCAGAGCCTGTTTGCTTTAAAGGAGCAAAGCGGTTGGCTTTAAAGGAGTCCGGTTGGCTCCTTTAAAGCAAGCTGGCTCTCTGTATCTCTCTCCTCCCGCTTTGCTGGAAATAGAAGGAAAGATTTTCAGTCTCCTCCCGCTTTGCTTTTCAGCTCACTAAGGGCGGGGGAAGGAGGGAGAGAAGCAGAACCTGCCTGCTTTAAAGGAGCCTACCGGACAGGAGCCACTTACACGAGTGTAAGTGGCTCCTGTCCAGTAGGCTCCTTTAAAGCAAGAAGGCTCTCTGTCCCTCCAGCAAAGTTTTTCAGCTCGCTAAGGGGGGGGGGAGAAGCAGAGCTTGCTCCATGCGTGCTCCTTGTCCTTTGAGTCCTTTTCCTTCCCTCCCCACTTAAAACGTGGTTACAAAGCACAGATCCACATGGATCCTCAGGATTTTTGCACTGGGTTACCCCAAATTCACCATCAGATCACATAGCATGTCCATGGCTATAGTTTGCACCAAAAAAATCACGCACCCACTGTTACCTGGGGCTGCAGTGGTGCGAAAACATGGTTACAATGACCGCTCCACGCTTAAAACGGGGGGCGCCCTTTGCGTGGACACGCACAGCCCCTAGATCTGGAGCGGCTCCAACATCATAGGCTTGGTTTGCCTTCCCTCAGGTGGGATACCTGGAGGTCTCCGCCTACCTCAGTCAGTTGTCCAATCCCACCTGGGGGAAGCGTTGCCAAGGAGACCAGGCCAGGTAGGGGAGGGATTACCTGCCCACACAATAGAGGGAGGATCTTACCTGGGAATCCTCACTTGGCTCCAGAGCTTCTCCCACCCTGCCCACCCTCAGTTAATGTCTTATTTGCAGGTTAACTTTCCTTCACAGGTTTTGCAGGTTAACTTTTCTTCACAGGTATGCGGGCGCTGCTACGTTAAGGTCGCTGTTAAAGGGCCGGAAAGGAATTTCCCTGCATTGGCAGGTTTTGCCTTTCCCGTAGCAAAACGTCACAACTTTGGTGGTATCAGGCCTTGGGCGGAATCCTTTAGTCCATCTTCCTCTTTGTGGCGGCCATATCAGGGTTCCCCGTTAAAGGGGTTTCTGAAGGGAGGCTTTGGCCGTACGCCGAAAGGTCGTCATTGCTCTCCCCTGCGGCGGCGGCGTAACGGGGGCAGCTATCTCTGCTTGAACATATGTTCTCCAGAGCCGGCCCATCCCCCCCCCACACTGGATAACCCTGATGCTCCCTAGGTCCCCGGCTGGGGACTGGGGAGGGAGAACGCCCAATGCCTGAGCCAAGGTCTACCCACATTTGAAATTTAATAAAGTTGTGGCCAATTTAATCCCATAGCACGTTGTCATGAGTCGTTATTTCACATGACGGGGGGGGACCGCGCGGGATCTGGGGACTCCGCCTGTCCACGCAAAGCATGTATCCACATGGATCTTCAGGATTTTTGCATTGAGCTACCCCAAACTCACCGTCAGATCACATGTCTGTGGCCACAGCATGAACCACAAAAATCATACATCCACTGTTTTGTTTAGAATATTTTTTTTCTTGTTTTCCTCCTCTAAAAACTACATGCGTGTTATGGTCTGGTGCGTGTTATAGAGCGAAAAATACGGTGCCTTCAGGGTCACTTCCAGTGCTTCAATTCTGATTCTATCTAAAGACATGTGGAATATGCTCCACTCTTCAGCATTCATTCACTTGCATATGGAACCAAGCAGTCAACACGCATGCCATTTCTACTTGTTGTACGGAAGCCAAGTGATTGCTCCATGTTGTTGGTGCCTATGAACCCAAGTCAGGGATGTGATGATGGAATGAAAACTCTTGTTTAACATGACAAATGCAACAATCATAATGAACTCTTCTATAGAGACAAAGTACGCAAATGAGACTTCTGTTTGCTTATGATGTTAATTAAAAAGGAAACGAACAGCTCAAGCCTTGTGAAAACAAAACTGATTAAATCAAATACAAGATGTCGTTTTCAAACTGCTGAGTACAAATATCACCAAATGCATTCTGGACAATAAGTCAAAGCTGCACATTCTTCAGTCGGTTGGTGGACTTGACTTTGGGGTTGCTGTTGTGACTCTTCTATATTAAATACACATGGGAAATCGAATTCCAGAAGAGGAAATTCACTGAGCAAGCAAGAGAAAAATAGCATCTACGTTTAATTAAAAGGGAGCAGAGAAGAAACCTTCAGGTATGGAGAACTCTTTATGGATAACCCTAGGGAGTTTTTTGCCCATTAGGTTTTTATGTTTTATGGCTAATTGGGAATTTGTTCCAAGATCTTAAGGTCATGGTGGCAAGCTCAATGAATACATTGACCCAGGGTGTGGCAGCTGTGAAGAAGGCATATTCCATGTTCAGGACTGAAAATAAAACTGAAAATAGCCATGAAAATAAGTCCTGAAAATTATTTTCAGGACTGAAAAAAAAACAACATAATACAGTTATACAAACCTTTGGGGGCAACCACACCTGGAATACTGTGCATAGCTTGGGTTGCCGCATCTCCAGAAAGATATTGCAGAGCTGGAAAAGGCTAAGGAAAGGGTAACTAAAATGGTCAAGGAGCTGGTACAAGTCCTCTTTGAAGAAAGGCTACCTTTGAGGCTTTTTAGATTAGAAAAAGGCAAGGGGGGATGTGATGAAAGGGTATAAAATTATTCATGGTGTGGAGACATACTAGAAACTGTGGTCATCCTATGAAGCTGAATATTCAAAGAATCAGGGGAGACAAAAGAAAGTACTTCATACAATGCAGATTTAAACTATGAAGTAATGTTACAGGTGAAACTCGAAAAATTAGAATATCGTGGAAAAGTTCATTTATTTCAGTAATTCAGCTTAAATGGTGAAATTAATATATGAGATAGACTCATGACATGCAAAGCGAGATATGTCAAGCCTTTATTTGTTATAATTGTGATGATCGTGGCGTACAGCTGGTGAAAACCCCAAATTAACAATCTCAGAAAATTAGAATATTAAATGAAATCAGCAAAACAAGGATTGCAAATAAAGCAATATTGGACCTCTGAGAAGTAGAAGCATGCATATGTACTCAGTACTTGGTTTGGGCCCCTTTTGCATCACTCAAAATGGAAGTGTGGCACTCAAAATGGAAGCATAACACTCAAACCAGAAGCATAACACTCAAAACAGAGCATGTTTGGCTTCTGAAAAAAGTGCGCAAAACGGAACACTTCCGGGTTTGCAGTGTTTGGGTTCCAAGTTGTTTGAGTACCAAGGCGTTTGAGAGCCAAGGTACCACTGCACTTAGTGTCATATATTTGACATTTTTGATCCTCTGATGCTTCCATGAAGCTCAGTAGAGGTTTAGAGCCCTGCATAGAGATGGATAATGGGCCATTAGCTGCTTCATTTACCTTGAAAAAGAACACACAGGGAAGTGAAAGGGAAGTGAATAAGTAATTGAATTATGCAACTGCCTCTTTGCTTTTTTATTTCTAATGTGTTGTTTGCTGCCAGAGGCAGCCTATATGCACTAACACTGCAGTGCTAGCCATGTCTATTCAGAAGCAAATCAACTAGAATTCAGTAAGGCCTAACCCAAGGAAAATGGGGTTAGGATTTCATCCTTAATCTGCTTCCTCTTGTGAATGTTACCACTCATTATTGTTCTTTTCATATAGAAATAAATAATATCTCTTGCTACCTGTGGATTTTATCTGGGACCCTCCTTTAAAGTTGGAATCTCTTTGTGAAAGAGGAGAGAACCATCTGTATTTGGCTGCCCATTTTACCAACTTAAATAAATGTAAGATTAAATTTAGAAAGCATTTTCTCCTCAACTTTTATTGACTTACAACTAAACTTATGCCTGGCTGAGGAAAATGAGATGGGATGACACATTTATACTGAATTGTGAAATCAAATTGATGAGAATGACTGCAATCCGAACCCTACTTACCTGGGGGTAATCCCTGCTGAATTCATTGGGAATTATTTCTGAGTAAACCTGGTGAGCTTTGTAACCATAGATGGATTTGTGACGGGCCATTAGCCACTTCATTAAATTTGTCTTTAAGGTGTCACAAGGCTCTTTGTGGTTTCTAACCTCTCTGGAAATTCACTAAATCTTGAAAGGGAACACACAGAGAAGGTAGTTGGTTTGCAAATATAGTGTAACACAGCAGCATAGATCATGACAAAATAGCAACGGCACATTCCACCTTAGTAAACAGCAGGATGGAATGCAATGTATTGGAAAGACACATAATGCCAGCATAACAACCTGTGTGCTTTATGGCTAATAAATGGGGCAACCGACATTGCTAATTTCATACGCCCCTGTTATCAGGCAGCTGAACAGCAACACTAACGAAACCAGTTGTTTTTTTGCGACATCAGAACTTCCAAGCTTCAGCTTTCTTGCATTGTTTCTGGTAATTATAAAACGTGGCTTTATAAGTGAAAGGTCCCAAATTCTTAAATTATTTCTTGTCAGCTTTTAGAAAAAGCATCAATTTCCCATTATAACTTGGTCTCATCTAAAGAAAACCCTAAAGTCAGGGGAGCAGAGTTATTGTTGATTGTCTCCCTGTAGCAATGGATGCATGTCAAGCCTACATGGTGACTTTGTTAGTTCTCTCAGCAATCTTTGATGTTTTGGGCTGTTGCCGATGGTACGATGCGGGATGGCTCGCATTCATCTTTCCTTTGCTTAGAACTCGCAAGAGGTGCTAACAAGAGCTCTCTGTGCAGAATTCTGCCTTCTTACTTCTTCTGAATGTGTGCACGCTGTAGGAGCTAGCAAATACATGGCTTGTCAGTACAGTATTTTCTGTTTGCTATTTGTTCCCTTAAGTTGCTGAAGTAAATCTGGCGCTAGTCCAAGCAGTCAGAATATCTAAGAAGCTGCATAACTCTTCCAGTGGAAACCTTTCACCTATGTCGTCACACTCCCGTGTAACAAGATGTTACATCTGATACTAAACTCAAAAAGGATCAGATGCAGTCACTGAGGATCACCTAAGAAAACTTAACTGCACAAACCTGATTTGAGAGATGTGATCCGGATATGTACAATTTTGTGTGTGTGGGTTTATTATTAGCAACTGGCAAGGTCCTTGGTGAACTTTTGTTCTGGAGGAATAGCAGACCCAAGGCACATGATGCAGAATTTCAACTTCACAGAAGTTGATTATTTCCTCAAACAGATGTAAGCCTGTAACAGACCAAGGGACAGTCCCAGATTTACCAAAGCTGTCCCAGTTTCAATCTCGGAATGACCTGCTTTTCCTTAAAAGGTAAAGGGCCCCATACAGTTAAGTCCAGTAACGAATGACTCTGGGGTTGTGGTGCTCATCTCGCTTTACTGACCGAGGGAGCCAGCGTTTGTCCACAGACAGTTTTTCCAGGTCATGTGGCCAGCATGACTAAGCCGCTTCTGGCAAAACCAGAGCAGTGCACGGAAACGCCGTTTACCTTCCCGCCGGAGCGGTACCTATTTATCTACTTGCACTTTGACGTGCTTTCGAACTGCTAGGTTGGCAAGAGCTGGGACTGAACAACGGGAGCTCATCCCATCGCGGGGATTCAAACCGCTGACCTTCTGATCGGCAAGCCCTAGGCTCAGTGGTTTAAACCACAGCGCCACCCACCATCCCTTAGGGCATTTTCCTTAGGGCATCCCTATGGAGGGTATGGAGTTATGCAACCCCCAGGCCAAGGAGATAAGTAACTATATAACCTTTAGAAGACACCTGAAGAAGCCCTGAATAGCGAAGTCCCCCCCCCCAAACAATGTTCCATGTTTTATTGTGTTTTTATATATGTTGGAAGCAGCCCAGAGTGGCTGGGACAACCCAGGCAGATGCATGGGGTATAAATAATAGAATTGCCACTACTACTACTACTACTACTACTACTACTACTACTACTGAATAGGATGTCCCTATTTCCATCAGAGAAATGTTGGAGTGTATAGAGTAAGGGTGGGGAAAGAAAGAAGGAAGGAGGCTTTCTCAGAAAGCACACCCTGGAGTTGTTCTTAAACACTGTTATTAGGCCTTGCTCTAAAGAAAAGCCACTGAATACCACACATAATGAGGATACATTTAGTGGCTTTCTTCTGGGTTAGGAAAGAGAAGAGGGATTCAGGCTCTCCTCCTTTGCCACACATTGTTTTTATGATTAGCTTCGTATAAAGGCTTGGGGGCATCCATAATACACTCCCATGGCATTGTCCAAGTGTCTCGGGTTGCCTCTCTTTTGAAAAGCTATCTGTTGCCCTGCTCAAAGAATGCTGCAGTCACGAAAGTGAACAAACACACAAGAAGAAGCTGCTGCTGCTGAAAAACACACACAAACCTCCTGCTCTAAAGGTGCCTCTGTATGAAATTAGGAAGGTCACGGTGTGGCTCTGGCAGCAGGAGCTCATTATGGATGCATATGCATTATGCAGACAGACTGCAGTTGGTTACAAATGGTTAGTGGAGGTGAACAGAGCAGACTCAGACAGAGCAAGAAGAGGCCTAAACCACAGGAGACAAAGAGCTATCAGTCGAGCATACTGATGAAGCCCTGGACTGATCAAGTGGGGTTTAGGTCAAGCTGCGTTCTGCCACACAAAGGAAAACAGCAGCTTGATTTTGCAGGCCACAGGCCAAAAAGCAGCAAGAGCAGCCAGGTGCCCTTTAGTCTAACCCTAAGGTACAAGCATCATTTCACAAGGATGCCCCTTTCCATAAGAGGGACTCAATACCGTCTTGGCTATCGCTGATTTCAGAAGCCCCCATGAATGCCTCACTTTTGCTCTCTGCAAGCAAGGCTTGCGTTAGCATGCCTGGAGGGACTTGGAGAGTTGTGTTTCTTTCTCCCTCTTATGACTAGACTAAGCAGTGCCCTTGCAACCTTTCCGAAAGACTGTACCTCTGGGGAGCAGGTTTTCAGTGCCTGGTGCGAGAGTAGGAAGGCTTCCTTGAAAAATACTGTGTAATGTATTAGATAGGTGGTCTGATCCCCAAAGGATAGCCTAGTGATCATTTTAACAAGAAGAGTGGCCTGTCTTTTCTTATGGTCTTGTTCAGTCCATTGATCCAACTTGTTATTTTGAATCAGTTGGCTGAATCCAGCGAAATTGTTGTATGCTCTGAATAACTTCTGCCCACGCAGTGGAAATCCCCCACCTCTTCTTTCAGACATCTCAAGCTGTTTTAGAGGGTGCGGGAACCCCCAGAGCAATTGGGGGGGGGCACATGAGGAGAGGAGAGGGATGGGAACTTTGATTGTATCAGTAGACATCATTGCACTAGTGGAATGACTTTATTGGATAAAATATTTTAATTCAGCCACTGTTACCTATTATTAACACCCTTTTGCATTTATCGGTACGCAAGTTTCTTCTACTGCTAAGGTATTTCTTCCAGGAAGTTACAGTGGTTTTCAGTGTTCTGTGACTGAACCTTCACCAGTTAGCATGTTTGTGCCACATACATGTTAATCACTCAATCATTTATCCACATTGAGGGCACAGCTTATTAATTTAATAAAGCGAATTGTATCATATTGGAAACAGAACACTTCATTCAACAACATAATTGTGACTAGCAGATACTTCTATTTGAGGGGTGCTGATTTATTTTTAAAAAACCCAATTAGTTTTGGTGAGTGAGTCAGAAGAGGTTTAATCATCCCTGCAGAGAAATGAATCCTGGAAATGTTTGAAAGGCAGATGTTTGCAGATGTCTTTCTGGAAATGGGGGTCACTCAAATAGTTAAGGCTCTTCTAGGACACATTTCATCTTTATAGACTAGGGCATGGTTATAGAAACAACTGAAAAGTGGGGGCATAACTTAGTTTCTTAGAATAAGTAGTACCTCTCTCAAATTGCATTAGTTCTTCTAGGGCACCCAGAAAGCTGGCATTTGGTGCTCATATAGCCTAGTAGAAAAGTCTAAAAAATTAGAGGCTTTTTTAACAGTTAACATGGGGATTCATAAGAGAGTTGAGTATTCTAGCATGGGGCAAGTCAAGCCCCTCACATGGACAGAAAGTTGGGTTATTGAAATTACATTGCTTCTTCAGGACTTGGGAGAGGAATACCTAGTACCATCAGAAACATAGATTAATGCTTGCAGTATACAAGCTTCATTTAATTCTGTATATATTTCATCATATGATGAAGACTCACCTCTTTACCCTGGCCTTTGACACAACACACACACACACACACACACACAATTTTTCGGATTGTGATTATTAACTTATTTTATTTGCAATCCACCCATCTACCCTGAGACCTTATGGTGAAGAGAAAATGACAACAACAACAACTCTCTCTCTCCCCCCCCCCTCTCTCTGTGTGTGTACATATATACAAATAATGTATATTTAAACTACCATTTCCTAAGGAGCAGTGTCCTTTCCAAGTTTAGCTGATCCTTAAGGACACCTGAAAATCCCTGTCTTTATTTTCAAAGGTGACATAGAAATCTTTGGGATTCTCTTCCACCAAAAGATGTCTGCCCTGATTGCTGCTGGAGTATTTTAGGAAAGGGCTGGTTCTTGAGATTAGATCGTAATGAGCTTTTCTATTGCATTCTCTTGCTAGCTCTGCAACGACGATGCCTGTTTATAAGATCAAGGGAAGCTCAGTTGCTTATGACCTTAATGCTGAACTTGTTTAATTTGAGATACTGGCGATGCAGAGAGAAGACCGTTACACAGCGCTGCCCTAAATTCATGTGTCCAGAGAGAGCTTGCCAAGGTCTACCATTTAAAAAGTCAAGTCGGGCAAAAGGAGCTCCGTGACTCTCATAAACTATTTGGCTTGGGGGTCACAGCCTGTTTGTTCTACCATCTGCATGGGCCACACTGACAACAGCTATGCTTGCATTTCTAGAGACTTCTGTGGAGAGCTAACACAGCTGCTCTAGTTTCTGTGTACGAAGATTTGTGCCATTTTATTACAGTTAGAAGGAACCAAAGAACAAACCTGGGTGTCTGTCATCCATCTGTTTCACCACCTGCCCTAACATGTAAAAGACACCTAAGAACTCTTCCTATAAATCCAAGCAAAGCTGAACAGAAGTAGGAGCACAGCTAAGAACAAACAAAATCAGCTGCTGTATTTCAGTAGCAATCCATCAGTTGTTTGACTGTTACAACTACCACAAATGTCAGTTCTTTCTAGTGTCATGGAAGTGATATTCCAGTCAGGATGCTTGAAGAAGACAGATGGGCTTTGGAAACATTAGGAGAAAAAATACATCTACTGTACTTTTCAGTATCTTAATAGTCAAATTATTTTGTATATATTTGCTGTGGTTAGGGTTAGACTCCTGACTGAAACAGCTAATCAAATTGGGAGAGCAGAGTCTGGTTTAGGAAAGAAAATTGTGTTTATAAGCAATGAGTCAAGCATATAGCACTGTGTCACAGAAGTAAAGGCATATGCTTTGAATGTACTATATTTATTTGTTTAAAAATATTCTAGGCTTTCTTTCCAGGCTAAAAAAAATTCAAGGTGGAGTCTCTATAAGTTTGTGTGTGTATGTAATTATCAGTGCAATTATTATTTATTAGACTTGCTAGCTTGTTATCTGAAGGTATATGAGCAAGTTGCAACAGATTTTTAAATATTAATATAAGTGTCATAAAAACAAAATGAAACCCCATGACAACCACATCAAACTATCACAGAACACAACTAATATAATCTCGGTTTATCAGAAAGCCTGGAGGGAATGATAAATTCAAGGCTTTTTTCAGCCAGAACTCACTGGAACTCAGTTCTGGCAACTCTCAGGTGGGCGTCATTGCCATTACAGTTGTGTCTTGGTTAATGAACGACTTGCAAGTCAAATGTTTTGGCTCCTGAATGCCGCAAACCCAGAAGTGAGTGTTCTGGTTTGCAAATGTTCTTTTGGAAGCCAAATGTCTGATGGGGCTTCTGTTGCTTCTGATTGGCTGCAGGAGCTTCCTGCAGCTAATTGGAAGCTGCATCTTGGTTTCCGAATGTTTTAGAAGTCAAACGGACTTCTGGAACAGATTCCATTTGGCTTCCGAGGTATGACTGTATAAGAGAACAAAGGAGATGTTCATGGTGAGTTCCGGCACCTCTTTTTCTAGAAAAATGGCACTCATGTAAATCCATACCTGGCACCAAAAGGATACAGTGAAGGCACCATATGGATCTCACTTGGTACAGGATTGGAACTGATGGAGAGTGGAGACTCTATCATCATTACCTGTGGACCTAATGCAGTTAATATTCATATCCGTGTGCTGTTTCAGGATTGCTGGGCAGTAGAGATTATACTCTCTAGCCATCCTGATGCATTTAAACTCTCTTTGTGTATGTGTGTGAGAGAGAATGCGCATGTGCATTCCATGAGGTTGTAAAAGGTGTCATCCATGGCTACACACCCATTGCTGTCCATGCCCACTGACAATTACTACCCACCTGCTGCTGAATAATCTTTGGAGGCAAGAAGATTGCCCACCTCCAAATTGCAAAATTCAGAGATGTGCTGAAAATACATGTCTAAACTTTTATAAACCAGAAGATTGCTAATCTGCGGAATAAGCAAGCAAGAAGAATTCAGGATTGTTGGGCTCATAGAATTAGCATCTAATATTCTAGAACATCTACACAGGCTACTCCTGGTGATTTAGCTTTGTATTCAAGGAATACTATATGGAATAGCTTGATTCAAATTTTGACTTCTGGCTCAGTGGCAAGTTAATCAAAACATAGCCTCATCAGCTCATGCTGCTGATAAATGAAAGGAACAAGAGACTTTCCAATCATTTCAACATTTCTCTTTTTCTGCTTTTTGGGGGTCTGATATCTTGCAAGAAAGACAAGATTCATCAGCAGAAAAGAGTGCTTAATTTTCAGAATGCTTCCATCAACATGTATCTATCATCTAAAAATAAACTGCACAGTCCAAAAAGTACATCAGAGAGTAGTTAATTGATTAGTTAAATTTGGATTATTTTAATTTGGTGTGTAGCCCAGTCCTACTCATGCTTATTTGGAAATAAGACACATTGTTTTTCAGTGCACAGATAGAGGAGTTGGATAGTTCCTTTGGTTAAATGAGGCTATCATTTAATTAAAGCCACTAAGGCAAAAATCTCACTACTTAAGAGTGCTGAAGCGTGTGGAAAAAACAAACACATTGGATGTCAGCAGCTTACATTTGACACGGGTGGCACTGTGGTCTAAACCACTGAGCCTCTTGGGCTTGCCGATCAGAAGTCCACTGGTTCAAATCCCCCTGAAGGGGTGAGCTCCTGTTGCTCGGTCCCAGCTCCTGCCAACCTAGCAGTTCGAAAGCATGCAATAAAAGGGTGCATGTAGATAAATAGGTACCACTCCAGCAGGAGGGTAAACGGCGTTTCCGTGCGCTCCTCTGGTTTCGGTGTTTCATTGCACCAGAAGCAGCTTAGTCATGCTAGCCACATGACCTGGAAAAACTTTCTGTGGACAAACCCCAGCTCCCTCAGCCTGTAAAGCGAGATGAGCGCCACAACCCCAGAGTCGTCTGCGACTGGACTTAACTGTCAGGGGTCCTTTACCTTGACCTTTTACAGCAGCTTCCATTATATAACACCATGCAGCATCCTTCAATTTTTTAAGGAAGTGCATTTCATAATACTTTGACTCTGCCAGCTACGAAGGTACAGATATATGAGCTTGTCATAGCCATATATGTGTTAAATGCAAGCAGTTGGGGGAAGAGTTAAAATGCAATGAAAGAGCATATGGTCTGTAATAACTATGATCAGTATGCTGGCAGTTCCATAAATTATCACACACCGAGGCAGAAACAATTCCATACTCTAAAATTTTAAGGATGCTAGTAGCATAACATTCAAAAGAAGTTGGAGATTTGTACTGTTAAATGCGTGGATTAGCTTGCTGATAACTCATTTTGTTTTCAGCTTTACCTTGAAATTTGACGCTGGGGGATATTTTTTAAAAACTTTACAACACAATTCAGCCATAGTCAAACACCTTTAAATCCTATTGATTCAAACGGAAGAGTTAAATACATGCTTACGTACCTCCCATTCAAATCAATGGGACTTAAAAGTCCTTATCTTTGGCTGAGTTGTCCCCTAAAACTTCTGATAATTAATTCTAAGATAATGATGTTATGAATCAATTTGACAGATTTTGTTTTGTTTTAAGTTTCTTTAATGATTTTTCCCCTTGGTAAAAAGATAGATGGAGATTATTCATAAGACTTACAAACAGAAAAGGCATAGATCTCACATGAGCTACTCATCAGCACTTGGAAGATAAGTTGGGTAAGTGTGTGGGGAATCCCCCCACCCATCTTTTTCAACTTTATGTGCATGCATTCTTCCCTCTGCCACTCAAAAGTTAAGGGAAGGGAAGGGAAATGTATTTTTACAGGGTGGGCTGATAGGGGCTGGTGAAAGCAGTGCTGAACATGTAACTCCCTGTCTCATAATTATAGAAGCTGAGGTCATCTAATACAACAGAATGGTGGGAGATTCAGGACACACAAGAAATAATAATAATAATAATAATAATAATAATAATAATAATAATAATAATAATAATTTTATTATTTATAACCCCCCCCCATCTGGCTGGGTTTCCCCAGCCACTCTAGGCGGCTTCTAACAGAATATTAAAATCACAATAAAACACCAAACATCAAAAACTTCCCTAAACAGAGCTGCCTTCAGATATCTTATAAAAGTCAGATAGTTGTTTATCTCCTTGACATCTGATGGGAGAGCGTTCCACAGGGCGGGTGCCACTACCGAGAAGGCCCTCTGCCTGGTTCCCTGTAACCTCACCTTGAGGGAACAGCCAGAAGGCCCTCAGAGCTGACAAATATATACTGTTTGCTTCTAGAGGTATATAGTATTGACATTATAAAATACAAAGATCTTTTTCATTATTTAAAGCATTTTTTTAAAAATAAAATGGTTCACTTTAGAATGTCAGTTTGATTTAAAATGTACACTATAGTAAAATCACTTTCTCAAGCCTATGCATTTCAGAGGGATAGACCTTAGACCTTACTTACTAAAAACTTTGAAAGTGTATTAAGTGGTTACATTCTTGTAAACATAAAATAAAATAAAAACTACATGCACAAGAAAGATGCAAACAGTCTAGCTCCATAAAGGTCTTCTGTTCTTCTTATATTAAGCATGTGGTTAGCGAACACATTTTTGGTAAAGACACTTCCGTGCTGGCCAAGGAGGTGGGGTTGCGGGCTTCACGCCCCTCCCCTGCACGCGCGGGGCTGGCTCTAGCTCCCGCTATAACAAGGGAATTCCCGTCCACCTCATACCCTGGGGCACCGGTTTTCCCTCCCATCCCACCCTTTAGACTAGGTAGGCTAGGTTCCATGACGTTGCTATGAACTACGGTTGGTCGCCGTCAAGGGGCCTGGTAGGAATTTTCCCAAATGGCAGATTGGCACCGGCCATTTGGTTTTCGCCTACCTTGTAGCAAAACCATCACCACTCCTCGGTATTGGCGGTTATGCATTGGTGGGGGTACAGTTCTATTATTATGCAAATGAAGGGGGAAGGAGCGCCATCACCTTCCCCAAACAAGGGTAGTCCGGTAAAGGATTCAGGGGGCATAGCCTTGTCCTAAGCCTAAGGAGGTGTGGGCCCACGGCACGCCCCCACGTGGTGACGCCGTGGGAGGTCCTAGTTGATGTGCCTCAGCAGGACTCCTCCCACTGGTGATTAACCCTTCTGGCTTAGATCCAGTTAATAGTTAGGACCAATGCCTAAGGCCAATATCGCTCAATTCCTGTAATCAATAAAGTTGTGGCCTAATTCGACCCATTAACCTGAATTCTTGTGTCCTGTGTCTTTATTTCCTTGGGGGGAGGCGGGAACTCGCCACGCAAAAAGCAGATATCAGATTTGTCTAGTTCAAAAAAATGGGGAAGGACCCCCATACAAAGAAACCCCTCCATTTAAATGAAACACGGTGTCCAGGACTATTTATAAGGAATGTTCAAGTTTTGACATATCAGCACATCTGGTGAACACATGAGTGATTACCTGTTTCTTCCACAGAGGTAAGCAAAGTATTTTAAACCTAACATAAACAGCTGTTTTCCTCATTTTTAGAAAAAGGCTAAATGTATTAGATAGCCTTGGAATGTATATATGTGTTTTAAACATATCTCTTTGCAAATGCTTTACACAGCCCATGCTGAGCAAACGGTAGAAATAAGGCACAGTACATGTAATGATTTAGGCAGGACAACCTGATATTTCATACTTATTTTAGTGAATACCAATTCAAAAGAAAAACAGTGGGTTTTGTTGGCCGTTCCCGCGTCTGCGCTGCAACTTTTGGAGCTATCCAAAATATGCGCTCATGTGCCTCTGAGACTGGTCTTTGCTGGTCCAAATGGGGGAAACATAATGTTTTAAAAATATACCCGAAGGAAAAATCTGTTGTGGTTTAAAACCGCAGGTTTTGCCTCATTTGAGGACTAAATAATATATTTGGTGAAGTTATTTTGAGCTATAATATTCATATTCATTATTTGGTCATTGTCTGCACTTTAATTTAGTGTGCCTTATTCTGTGCCATATCTCTGTTTTGATTTGCCTGTATTTTGACAACTGTCTCTATGAATGAACCACTGAAAAGTGGCTAGTGTCAGAGATGATGAATGTAAATGAAGGTGATCAAGTGACCTGAGAAATGAAGCTTTATAAATTTCAATGTGATTTTTGGATTGAAATTGGAACCAATGGCTCTTTTCATTCGGTCAGATCAAAACTTAGTCAATGGTGACATATTTTTGTTAAGACAGATGTCACAGAATTAAGATAGCGTAGACACAAATATATATTACTTGAATATGCCACTATGATATTTTGATATATTTTAAATGAACTACTGATTGCTGAACCGTCAGTGAGATGATATAGATAGAGTGACAGACAGACAGACAGATAACAGATAGATAGATGATAGATAGATGATAGATTGATAGATAGATATATAGATAGATGATAGATAGATAGATGATAGATAGATAGATAGATGATAGATTATATAGATAGATAGGTAGACAGACAGATGATAGATAGATAGTAGATGATAGATAAATACTATTTTTGATGGATATTATTTTTGATATTTTATTATTTGAGTTAGATCCAGACATATATTTTTAGAATAGGCACTTAAGGTCTACGCTAAGTGTGTATAGTGAAGAGGCAGGGATTGTGGGTATAACATAGATCTGGCAAGTGGGATGTGGGTGGCACTGTGGTCTAAACTACTGAGCACCTTGGGCTTCCTGATCAGAAGGTCAGCAGTTCGAATCCCCACGACGGAGTGAGCTCCCATTGCTCTGTCCCAGCTCCTGCCAACCTAGCAGTTTGAAAGCATGCCAGTGCAAGTAAATAAATAGGTACCACTGTGGCAGGAAGGCAAATGGCGTTTCCGTGCGCTCTACTTTCCATCATGGTGTTCCATTGCACCAGAAGTGGTTTAGTCATGCTGGCCACATGATCAGGAAATCTCTCTGTGGACAAATGCCGGCTCCCTCAGCCTGAAAAGCGAGATGAGTGCTGCAACCCCTCAAGCTGCTAACCCCAGCAGTTCTTGCCATAGGATTGTCCCCTAGTCTGGATGCAACCTACTGTATTTCATCTGCCCCCCACCTTAACAATCTTCTTGGAGCAAACTGTATTTGGGAAAGATGTGGCACGCAGGCATGCAATTATTTATTTATATTCATTTATTTCCTGTCCCCTCCCCACACTGCTGGTGTATTTCTGAAGGACTATAATGACAGCATGTTGTGGATCTCACTGTGGAATACATTCCATGTGTACGGGTGGGTAATCATTTTGCTGAGATTAACCTTGCTCACTCTATGTGTCTCCCAAGTGAGAAGATGGGGAAAGTTGGCATTCTTCCATTTCAAGCTGCTTCACTCAACTTTCAAACTTAGAACCTGGGAATGCTGTATATTTTCCTCTAACTTTTAACATCATTTCTTTGTTTTAGTGACTTGTGTCTACACCACATTGATGCATTTTTTAAAAATCTAGTGGTTTATATGTTTTTCTAAACAAATGGAAGTGTTCAAGGTGGCTTTACACATAGACCAATAAAACTATTTCAGCCACAATAAAGCCAGCTTTAATAAATGATGGAATTTGAAGCAGACACAGTGCATGCTCTGATGGATCTATCCCTCTTGGCTTGCACTTAATGCTCCTCTAGTTACATCAACACATGTCACACTTTTTGCTCTTCCACTGGGACAGTCATCACCCTATGACATTTTCATCATTTCTGTGTGTATGGACCAAAGCAAACCATGCTAAGATCTTCTGTGAGGGTTGCTGAAGGGTAACTCCTTATTTCTTTACTATAATATTCTACCTTTTTTCCTTCAGAAGGAGAAGTAGCCTCCAATAATATATATAGCGGTATCCCAGAGAATTCTACAGCTGTGATCATCTGACTTCATGCCCTCAAACATGGTATTTCATTCAGTGGAAGTAACTAATTTAGAATCATAGAATTGCAGAGTTGGAAGGGATCGCAAGGGTCATGTAGTCCAACCCCCTGCAATGAAGGGATCTTTTGTCCAATATGGTTCTTGAACCCATGACTCCAAGATTAAGAGTCGCATGCTCTATCAACTGAGCTATTTAGGAAAATAACAAGAAATTGAACAGAGGTATCCCTGAATGGATTGAAAAGGGTTCTACTTCAGTAACATTTTTAAGGAGCAGTTTAGGTCTACAATTTTATATACACTTCCTTGAGAGTAAGTCCCATGGTACTTAATGTGACCTACTTCTGTGTAATCATGTATAGGCTTACAAAGTTGACATGGGCAAACACTCCTCTTTAGAGGGAAATATGGACTCGGCTACAGCAGAGATGGAGCGTACCAGATATTGTTGGTCTACAACTTCCATCAACTCTGACTGTTGGCCATGGTGACTGGGGATGATGATAGATGGAGACCAATAACATCCGGGAGGCCACAGGTTCTCCATCCCTGAACTGCTACATAACTCCAGTGAGTTCAGTAGTTAAATCAGAGATTTGCAACAATGAAGTAACTTTTTATTCAAACCACTGTCTTATTAAAGCAACAGGACACACTCAGTCTGTTTGGAAGAAAAAAATAGAACAAAAAATGCCTTGAAGAGTTGAAGATCTATACAGGAAAGCTGAAAAATAACTTTTTTTTTGTCATGATTGTCTAAAAAAACCCCATCACTACCACCACTGCATTTCTCCATTCTTGGTTTTGTTATTTTATTTGAATAATACATTTTGCTCACAGTGTTTCTTGCTATTGTACTTTCATTGAAATGATGGCTGCTGTGCAATTAAGAATAGGAATCCAAAATGTGATGGGGAAATGCGCAAAGCTCCACCACCAGCACTGACATTGTTCATTCTAATTAACGAAGGGGAATGAGAGAAACAAGCGAAAGGAGAGTTAAAAACAAAGCTTTGGAGAAGTGCAATGTCAGGCGATTTGCCACTTCAACCCTTTTGGCAGAAAGCTGGAAGAGAATGTTCTCATTACACTGGCAAGACCTCGTTAACTTTAACAAGGCAGTACAGGTGTTAGTGGAAGCAGACTTTCAACCAATATCTATACGTTCAGTAAACAACAACAAAAAGTGAAAATTTATACCTGTTTGTGCACAACTAGGTTCCAGCTTTTTGATGGGCTTTTTTAGGTAGACGGAGGCATTTTGATCATGCCCCACAGTGAGTGCTAATGAAGCATTACGTGCACATTGAGCCTGATTTTTATTTGTGCACCATCCCTGTTAATAACGGCATCTAATTAAGACACCCATTAAAAGTCCATAATGTTAATTTAATGGAAAAAATTCCAATAGAACTCCATTAGGCTCCCCCTGTTAGTTTAACATTATACAACGTTAACAAATGCCTTAATTAGACATTGTTACTGAAAAGAATATTATACAATTAAAATTAGCCATTGTTTAAAATTGAAAGTAGTATCCCCTATCACTACTGCTTCATTTGTCATGAGTTATATACCCCTGGGGCATTTGTAAAAAAACATAAATAAATCAGGAATTTGGATGCCACATTCTACCTTGGTTGGCAAATGGTATTCCATTCATTCATGTGGCTGTGCAGCTTCAACAATGGTTCCAAGAATGAACATATTATTACAGAGGTTGTGCCATCCCCAATTTCTGCTCAGCAGTAGCAAGATTCCAGGGGGTTCCTAGTGTTCATCTAAGGTTTTGTTTCCACTGGGAAATCAAGGTGCAGCAGAGACCAATTTCTTTAAGAATGGTCTATTGTACATATATTCACACCTGGGTCTTTGGAATATACTTGCAGAGCATTCAGAGGTGTGGAATACTGTTAGTTTTCCTGATTACAATACTAGCACTCCATTCCTGTTTTCTAATATTCCAATGAAGTAACTCTTGGGTTATGGAATTGTGGCTTTTTGGCCAATATACTGCCATGTCACGCTAAATTTCATTCACACTAGTTGGGATGGTGTGACCAACAACAAATGTCATCGCACAACATTACTCTTCTCCCACACTTTCAATGCATACGTGCTTCTGCTTCACCATGAAAACAGAAGGAAAGAACTGTATCCCAAATTTCATCCATTAACTTCCAGGTTAATGGGGCTGCAAACCGATTTCTTTCTTTCTTTCTGGAATCAGATAACAAAGATTTCAGTGCTAAACATGCACTATATCCTATTGATTTTCTGAAAGTGGCTTTTATGTTGTGTGAAAGCTCAAATATAATCCTCTGAACTGGCAGTTGCCTCAACTGGATGACAATCACAAAATGGGATGGTGCTCTCTCTAGCCTACTCCCTCAGGTCTCCTTAGAGAGGAAAAACATAGATTTCTTGCAGTAAGCGAACCAGCAGAAGGAGGACCTCAGTGTCCAGGCTGAGTGACAGGGGTAAAGATGCTCCTTCAAGTATTCTGGGTCAAGGCTGTTTCCTATTCTTCAGTTTCCCTCATTTCCACATCAATTTGCTTTTATTTTTAAAGTCCTAATGAAAATCAATCAGTATTTTAGTGTGAATTTCTCCTCATATACATATTTTAGAATTCATTTCCCCCCAATATGAGACATTTTATCTATTTTTACTAATTCACATTTTTTTATGCACACGTCATCCTGCTAAATACATTTATGTACACATTATTTGCCCGGAGAACTTCATGGCTATATTCACAGAAGTATAAATGACAAAGGATGGCTCTGTTTCAGTTCGTGCCTTGTTTTGCAATGTGCAAATTAGGTAGGCTCACCTTTAGATGTGAGCTGCATCAAATTACTCCTCCATCTCTACCTGGGAGTAAGATCCACTGAAGTCAATGGAACTTACCTCTGAGGTGAAAGGAGGCTGGCAGGCTCAAGTGCTCCATTTCCCTACACAGGTAGCTGTAGAGGGAAAAGAAGATGGGAGCCAAAAGGGCATCGGAATCAAGGCATAAAACTGAGAGGGATCAAATGAATGGAGTCGAGAGGAAAATAAGAAAGCAATGGGAGAGGAAGTAAATTATACTTTTTAAAGGAATAAACTCATCTAGTCGAAAGACACCTGCAGCCAGCAAAACTTTCAATATTTTTGATATGAAGTAAGGGGGAAAAGACATGCTGACCACCAATTTTATGCTATTGCTTCTTGTGAATTTCTGCCTGGACACATGGGGTCCTAATTTCCTTTCATTACCATATTGAAGGGTGAACTGGCAAAACAAATTGCATCTCTCCTCCGAACAGAATAGAATAGGAAGTACTCCTTGGCTTTCTCTTCTGTGTGAAGCTCCATTATAATTCATTTCTAGTCATGTTTTGTCTTTAGGCATTGTATCTAAACTGTGCTGTTACTTATACTATTCTCTTCTTTTCCTCCCTTTAGTACGGTTTGAAAAATTCATATAATGTCTTAACCAAAATAATTGTTGTCGTAAGGATACTGGTGCCTTTCCTTGCTATACTGTCCCTGTGTGTTGTTCTGCACTATATTTGGCTGCACACAGAAGAAGTTTCCTCTTGGCTACCACATCTATTGTTATTGACTACTGGCATAAACTGTAATACTGACTGTACAGTGATGCAGGGAGCTATTGGCTAGTGCCTGAACTGTCAAGAAGTGATAATAGAATCATAGAGTTAGAAGAGATTTTGAGGAGCATCTAGTCCAAGTCCCTGGAATGCAGGAATCTCAAGCGAAGCATCCAGCACACAATGACTACATGAATTTATGTACCATTTTAAATTTCAAAAAATATTTAGAGCTTGTGCATGGATTTATTAAACATAAAGTATTAAACATCATTAAGGATTTCTGAAATAAAATTTTTTCACCATTTTGGTGGTCATTTCTTTATTCATTGTATTTTTTAAAATCAAATTTAAAAATATGGGCACTTCACCTGTTCAGTGCTGCTCTGAAAATCTCTGTGGCTTTTTAAAAACAATGGTAAATAAGAACATGGCTATCCATCCTGGAACACAGCTACCAAAATCCATTACATAGGGGTGACATATGGCACTACTAGCAGTGGCAGAAGTATAGATGTGAAAACAAACTAAGTAAACAAGTATTTTCCCCATTGTCTGGAAAGGCTCATAAAGACTATAACAAGCTGTAGAAAACACCACAAATGTAGGTATAGTTGTACTCCTGATGTGCTTGATGCTTCATTATTTATCACACCACACAATGAGTGCAGTATCAGAATAACTCATACTTTAATTAGAGAGCAATAAACCTAAGTGTACTGCAGTAAATGTGGTGACCACAAGAAATTTCATTCCCATTGATCGCGATGGCCCTCCGGGTGAATTAAGAGAAACCTGTGTTTCAGTCATGCTGTCAACCTTGCTGGTGCACTCTTCTGTCACTGTCTCTCAAAGAAAGGTTTCTTGATGAAGATCCTGATGTTATTGCTAGCTGTCAAAATGAGCAAACTAGCCCAAGAACTTTAATAAATGTCTCAATTATATGGTGGTCTTGTTGCCGGGACTCCAAAAATACCTCTTTGCAGAAGCTAAGTTGTAGAGGATACTGTTGGAGAACAATTTGGTATTTCAAGTTGGTGCAAGGCCCAGAGTTTAAAAGAATAACGAGTTCTGGAAACAGAACACGGTGGTTTGGGCATCTCCAGTTGTGTTGCATATTTCCAGAATGTTCACTCTTGCATAAAACCACATCTTCCAGTGGGTTGGGCAGTGGGAACAGAACATCATCAACTGTGAGTTTGTTTGTTTAAATTAGCTTCCAAAAAACGTATTCTCTCAGATCTGGTTCTGGATTTTGGAATTCTTTATCACCTGATCCTCTTTACAAAATGGAAAGCAGGTAGCACAGTTTACTATCTGGTACTTCCAGTTAATTGTTTTATTTTAATACCTCAGGACCACAGGAACCTGCCTTATATTGACTCAGTGCATTGGTCTATTTAGTTCAGTATTGGCTACACCAACTGGCAGTGGTCCCCCAAGGTTTCAGGTAGGGGACATTACCATGTTGGGAAGTCCGCTCACCTTTTTTGGTAGGCAGTGTTGTGGCCAGGCATCGGGGCCCCTGCAGTGATCTGCAGCAAAAACACTTTCCATTGGGCCATCCCAGCCACCTACTGAGGATCAGGTCTTGCAATAGCTGCTGCACCTCTGAAGGCTTGGACGTGTGGCTAGAATGTTATCTATATGAACTGCTGCTATTGCCTTCTTCAGCAAATGTATCTAGTCTGTTGATCCCTGTTCAGCATTCGTGGTGCACAGGGTTATAGAATAAGGTTACCAGACATTTTTCAAAGAATCCAGGGACACTTTAAAAAAAAAAAAAGAGAGAGAGAGAGAAAGAGAAATTATTTAAAAATGGTTTGTTTGTGTGTGTTTTTAAAAGAAGTAATATCTTCTCTTCTGTGGTCTCCTCTGTCGTGCAGCCTTCCTCTGGGCCCCAGCCTGCTCTCTTGGAATGCTAGGCACCATGGAGTAGGCTTGGGTCGGGCCTGGGCTTGGCCACGTGTCCTTGCCCTCCCGGTGCTCTACCTCTCCTCTTTAGCGGCGGCAGCGGCAGCAAGGTTGGGGCTCCCCTCTTTTTTCTCTTCCCTCTTTCTCTCTCTTCCTTCTCCTTCTCTTCTCCTCCTCCCTGCATCAGCTCTGGGGTTTTCCTGGCCCTGGAGTGCCGCTGGGCGGTCAGCCAGGTGCCCAGGCACTCTCGCTCCCGGCTCGATTTGGGTCGTGGGGCTGTGTGTCAGCGGTTCCCCCAGTTGATGTGCCGGGCATCTCCACAGCGGCAGTCTCAGCAGCTTGGAGCCAGCCTGGTAGCGCA
Source organism: Podarcis liolepis (assembly GCF_965112155.1). Lineage (NCBI taxonomy): Eukaryota > Metazoa > Chordata > Lepidosauria > Squamata > Lacertidae > Podarcis > Podarcis liolepis. The sequence goes on from NC_139565.1 coordinate 25,395,069, forward strand.
GTTGGCTCTGGCTGGCTTCAGGAGCTGCTCACTGCCGTGGCGCCCGCCATTTTGCCTTGCCGGAAGTCCCCATATGATGTGTCTTGTACTGTTGAACCAATCACACAACATTCATTCCCTACTAATAAATCTACAACACTTAAAATATAAATCCGGAGACATTAAATGAAATCCGGGGACATTCCAGGGATGGATTTTGTCTGGGGACAGATTTGCAAATCCTGGTAACCATATTATAGAAGGCTGGCATAGACTTAAACTCCTGAACACAGAGGGTAGGAAACCGATCACGTTCGACCTCCTTTGCTGTATTCGCAGGGTCTTAAGAGCCACCGGCTTTTAAGACCCTGCAGGGACCCCTAGGAGTGCCCCTATTTGATGCTTTACCACTGAGGTACAGCCATTCTTTCACTCATCACAAAGGCATGCATAAATGTTGATAAAACACTGCAAAGAAGCAATTTCAATGTGATGGTACATACGGTTGTAGCAAGGGTTTTTGTGTAGGGTTTCACCAATATCCTGGTGCATTAAAAGGTTCTTGATATGGGGGGGGGGGTATCTCCACCCTTAGAAAAATGCTCCACCCTTAGAAAAATGAGGCACAAGGAACACACATGCCTTTAGATGTTCCAGTGAGACACTTTGAGATGTGCACCTCAAACACTTCTGCAATGTGATAGGGAATTCCAGTTTATAAACTGGGTAGCACCCTCCCCCATTATTATCTGTTAAATTACAAGGGATCTTGGGATTAAGTCACTTGGAACAGCAGTGTTGTTCCTGGGTAGGTGCCTCTCTACCTGCCATGACCACTCTGAGAATTATCTGTTCCCTGAGACACTGTGGGTACAACACATCCTATATAAAACCGTATTGCATCTATTATGTGATAGATGTAAGATATGTAAAACCATCCAGTCATGCCAGGACTATCTGGATATACCCTAAAGAAAGGCAAATAATGAAGGAAGAGAGAAGGCGAAAGAACGAGAGCGAGATAACTTGGATGCCTCCAGGGGCAAAATTGGAGGTGGGGGAAATTGAATTTCAAAGCAATTTATAACTGGTGATAAAGCCCAACACTGGAGTGAGAAGGGCTAAGGAAAGGCTGGGAGAATTTGGGAGACGTTGACTGCATTATGCCATGTTAGGGATGTTAGGAAAATTGCAAGGGCTTAAGGCAATTGGAAATGCACTGGCTCAAATTTACAGTTTAAGCTTCTGGGGAGATAAGATGAGATAAGGTCATATTAAAGGGATGAGACTCTTCAGTACTTTTTATGTCTATAGTAATCTTGAATTACAGCACACATTGTACTAGTTTTAGGTTTTCTAACTAAGGGAATATTGAACGCTGGGTGTGTTCAATACCCAAGCAGCTTTAATGATATGTCTCTGTGTGTATATGTTCTCCACCTGGTTTTCCAATGTGAATATGGAGATTGTAAACACATTTGGCGCTTGTGTGTGTATAAGATAAGATCATAACCGTGTGTAATACTTAAGATCTCTCTTCAAAATGAGCAAGTCTTTTTAGGGATTTTTGGATAAAAGACAAATCACATAGAAGACAGGACCCTGGAGTACATTGTAAGAGTTGCTTTCTAATAAACTGATTTCTTATTAAGGTAATTTTTAATGTTTTATTCCCATCATATGTTCAGTTATTCCCTGGCCAAAATTCACAGTTTTGGAAACTTGGAAAAATCACAGACTGTATCCAACTGGTGCTACAGTGCAAGGCTTTGGATCCAGTCCCTGAAAATGTGTTCTGGAGTGTCCACCAACCTGCTCTAGAACAGTTTTTCACTGGGAGCGCTGATGGGTTCCCCAGTCCTCCAGAACAGGTTTTTGTGGTACTAGGAGGAGGGGTGGAATCTGCAAAAAATGGATCCTTTCTCCACCATCAGTGGATGCTGCTTCTGCTAGAACTTTACTGCTAAGCTCACATCCACACCATACATTTAAAGCAAGCTACTTTAACTGCCATGGCTTCCCCCAAATCACACCTGGGAACTGTAGTTTGTTAAGGGCACTGCGAGTTCTTAGGAAACCCACCACAGAGCTACAACTCCCAACACCTTTAACAAACTACAGTTTCCAGGATTCTTTGGGGGAATCAATTACTGTTAAAGTGGTGTAACAGTGCTTTAAATGTATGGGTGTGGATGTGATCTAGGATGACTAATTGGATCCCCTGCCATACTTATTAAACTCCAAATACTCTATGTAGTCTGTTCTTTCCTTTGTCAACTATCACACCAGTAAGATATCCAACAGTGATGTTAAACTAGTTAAAATTGCATAAGAACTATTAAACATTTTAACTAGTTGCCCATTGCTATTAAATAGTTTACAAGTATGGCAAAGCCATTGAAACTAATTTTAAAGGATTATCACTTAAATAGACTTAAGTGGTACCGTACCTCTTCCCCCCCTCCCTGTGTACATCCTTTATCCCAATGTGGAATTAATGTGATTCTCCTCGAAAGCTTCAATTTGTCACAGCATGGCTTAAAGGTGTTATTTTCTAGCTTTTAGACATTGACTGAAAGGGGAACACTTTTCTCCCTTCAAATCGCAGTGCAGTTCTGTTGTACATGGAGCAGTGATTTTGTAAACAGAAAGGCAGTGGACTTCTATTGACTTTTCAGTGAAAAGAGTGAGAAGACATAAATGAAATCAGAAGTAAAATGGTGTCAAGGGTGTAAGACCTACAGTACAAGTTGGCATTGCAAGCCTCAAATGAATTAAAGCAGAAGCAGAGGAGTACTAGGAGAGGGGTTTTTTTTAAATATGTAAGTTGTTGAGAACCTATTTTCATCACAGCCAGGGAAACTGGAAATATTATAGTATTTCTCCTACAATTTAGGTTGTGTGTTTTTAAGCATTTTGCCATATTAAAGTCCATTTCTTGGCCCAGGTGAGGCTAATCTTGGCAACGCAAAAGGGATTTCAGATGGAAAATGATGGTTTCTTCCAAAATTATGAGTATGCAGATGCAGTTTTTTTGACAACAGGTTTTGAATGGAGTATGAGATTCGGGTAGAAAATGTTTCATTTCCTGTGTAGGACATATTACATGAAGAGACTATACTGACATGATATTTGCAGTTGTGACTTGCATACAGCTTTGACTGAGGGTTCCCAAGTGGGAAGCAGCAGAGTTTGTTTGTTTGTTTGTTTGTTTGTTTGTTTGTTTGTTATCATTGCAATACAGTTGTGTAATAAGCTTGCATTCAGTGCTAAAATTAAATAGTGCCAATTGTCAGCCTCAGCTGCAAAACAACAATTGGGAGTACAGTGGTACCTCGGTTTACGAACTTAATCCATTCCTGAAGTCCATTCTTAAACCAAATCCGTTCTTAAACTGAGGTGTGCTTTCCCTAATGAGGCCTCCCGCAGCTGGTGCCCTTCCACCATTTGGATTCCGTTCTTAGACCAAGGTAAAGTTCTCAAACCGGGACACTATTTCCAGTTTTGCAGAGTTTGTAAACCGAATCGTTCTTAAACCGGACTGTTCTTAAACTGAGGTACCACTGAATAACCTAAGCAATGTGCCCCTGATTGTTCATTTCCCCTTCATCCCCCTGATAAAAAAATTGAGGCTGGACTCCCCCAAACTGATGGGCTTTGCATTCAAACTGTGTGGGTGTGAGTGTGGGTGTGTGCCACATCTTGTGATCAATTATGTGTGGCAGAACTTACCTGTGCCCCCATATTTAATTCAAGTTGGCACCCCTGTTTACAAAATACCAAATTATGAAGCATGTAATAAAGTGTGGGAAAGGGAGAGGAAGAAAAGTTCACATGTAATGTTAACTATTTGGCTGCTTATTTTGTGAAGCCGGGGGCAAGTGTCACATTAGATTAGATGGACGTAAGTAGTGATGTTTCTCTTTTCTGTTTGGGACCTATGTCATTATCTTCCACTGCTTGCATTCTTTGTTGTAGAAAACTTCTCATTTTTATTGTTTTCAAATCCCACCATTTTCTGCTAAATAGGGATATCAGTTTATGGCAGCTTATTTTCTTATTGTGCCGTTGCAAAGCTAGGTAAGTGTACTTTATTGAAATCAAAATCTTTCCACAATAATAAAGTTGCCTATGTTCAATGACAAAATGATGAAAGCTAAACACTTTGACTAAGCAGCTATTTTTTAATGCTATCACAAAAGTAGCCACAACAAAGTTAAGGAAGAATATAAACTAAAACCCAGACAACAATTATTCAGGTGTTCAGAAGAATGTATGAGATCAACGAGATGGCCACATATAAGTCACACGATACCCTAAAACAAACTGTTTTAAAAAATCTATCAAATTTATACTAAAATGCATTTATATAAAATTTATATAAAGGGACAGGATAGCCAGAGAAAAAGGGTGTGTGGCCATCAGTCACTTTTAATGACATAAACTAGATATTATATTATTCTGATATGAAAAAATAAATCTAAATCAAATATATTCATAATTATTATTAATAATATCATTGTTAAATTAGAGAATCTTGAGACATCTTTAGTATATTTAGTATCACACAAATATTTGTGGATTTCCTCCGGAGTTGCAAGGATTGTCTATACTGGCACTCACAAAATCATAGGTGTGCTTGTTGTAGCATAAACAAGCAATCAATCAATCTTGGGGTATATTGAGAAGGAACATAGGAAGTTGTCCCATTTCAGTCAATTTGCCTATATAACTCTGCATTGTCCACAGGCTGCTAAGAATGGCAGTGGTTCGTCAGAGTTTCAAACCAGGATCTACATCAAGTCTCAAGAGATATTGGGAATTGAACCAAGGCCCTTTTTATGTGAAACATGTGGTCTTCTCCAAATCCAATAATATTTATATTATTGCAGCATAAGCTTTTGAAGACCAGAGTCCACTTTGTCAGATCAATGAAGTGTTATCTTCAGTTATATATCTTTCAACTGAGGATTCTATGTATCTGACAAATTGACCGGATTGCTTCACAAAAGCCATACCAATTTTTTCCAAAAAGTACTCTTTAAAGTGGCACATGACATATTGTTGTCATGAACCGAGGACTGAGAACCAGTTCGATCTGATTCCTTCCCTAAAAGCTGATGAGGAGGGCAATCTGAATTAGGGGAACAGGAGTTTAACACTTGCATGTTGTACCAATTCCCTGGTGCATATAATACCCACAGAGATATATTCATTGTACAATCATGGAAAATAACCCAATAATAGTATCACCAAGGTGACTTTCAATAAACACATAGTATACTTGTGTGAATAATAAAGTAGGGATGTGGGTGGTGCTGTGGTCTAAACCACTGAGCCTCTTGGGCTTGCTGATCAGAAGGTTGGTGATTTGATTCCACGCGACGGGGTGATCTCCCATTGCTCAGTCCCAGCTCCTGCCAACCTAGCAGTTTGAAAGCACACAAAAAAGTGAAAGTAGATAAATAGGTACCGCTGTGGTGGAAAGGTAAACGGTGTTTCCATGCGCTGCTCTGGTTTCGGTGTTCCCTTGCGCCAGAAGCGGCTTAGTCATGCTGGCCACATGACCTGGAAAAACTGTCTGCGGACAAATGCCGGCTTGCTCGGCCTGTAAAGGGAGATGAGCACCACAACCCTAGAGTGGTCCGCAACTGGACTTAACTGTCAAGGGTCCTTTACCTTTATACCTGTGTGAACCGTTCTCCTAGCTCCACCTCCTCAGTAAATTTTACCTCAACCCGCATCTTCAACATCATAATGTCCATGCGTAGGAATAAGGCCCCCGGCCCAGACATGGTCCCGTTGGACCTTTTCCTGACTGATCCTCTTTGGTGGAGTGAACAGCTGACTTCTGTATTCACCGCTATCTCCTCCGCCTTAGACATCCCCGACTCCTGGAGAGAAGCTACAATAGTCCCGATTTTCAAAGGCGGCCAGCCAAACATCCCTAGGAACTATCGCCCCATCAGCTTACTATCTATTCCGGGGAAAATATTTGCCGCTGTCTTACTGGAAGAACTTCTTTCATGGGTCCATGAGAGAAACATTCTACCGCCAGAACAGATTGGCTTCCGGAAGTCAGCATCAACCATGGACCACTGTCTAACTCTTTATCACCTTGCCAGTAAATACACTGCACCAAGGCAAGGCCACCTGTTTGCCGCTTTCATGGACCTGGAGGCCGCCTTTGATTCCATTCCTAGACAGAGATTATGGTCCAAACTTGCCCATTTGGGAATTGATCCACACCTCCTTTCCCTAATTATTTCCCTTTATTCAAACACCACAGCTCGCGTTCGAATTGGTCCCAACGGCTACCTTACCACCCCATTCCCAACGGCCAGGGGCGTCCGACAAGGTTGTCTCTTGGCCCCTTTACTGTTTAATCTTTATCTTCATGACGCCCTTTCCCCTTTGAAGCTAGCAACTAAGTACCCTCCTCACTTAGCAGGCCACCCCGTTGCTTCCCTTTTCTATGCGGATGATGCCGTCATCTTATCCAGAACAGCTGCGGACCTAGCAAATGCAGTTAATGCATTTATCGCCTATTGTAAGGCGGAAGCTCTTAATGTTAATTATAAAAAATCGAAAGTTCTCCACTTCACTCGTTCCCGCAAACTCAAGCTGGAGCCGCTTAAGATCACAGGTGGCTACTTAGAAAAGGTAAAAGCCTTTAAATATCTAGGCTTAATATTTACTTATAATCTCTCCTGGACCACCCATCTACAATCTGCCTCTCTTGCTGCAACTACAACCTCTAATGCCATTGTCCAATTTTATCACCAGAAGGGCGGCAAACACCTTCCAGCAGCAATTCAAATGTTTAATGCCAAAGTTGTCCCTAAACTATTATATGGCTGCAAAGTATGGACTACAGCAATATCAGGTAACTTGGATCGCCCACTTCACATGTTTCTGAGATCTCTTTCCGGCGTCCCAAGATGTGTCTCAGGTGCAGCCTTACGTCTTGAGTTCGCCCAGCCCTCAATTGTAAAACAAGCATGGAGTCGAGCCATTTCCTACAGCTCCCACCTACTACCATTGGATGCTCGAATTAGAGGTGGTTTCTCCAATCTGATCCTAAGAGATATTCATAATTCTCCTTGGAAAACTACAATTAATCTCAAATTCCGCTCTCTTCTCAATTTGAACCGCAAAACTGTTTTTAATTTAGAGTGTATAAGCCCGGCAGTCCTACCTCTAATCAAAAAGAAGCAGCAGCAACTTGACTTCTCTAACACAGCTTCCCATGCAAGAGGGCCATGTTCAGGCTTAGCCCTAGCTATTCCACCCCCTGAAGGGATCCCTCTATACTGCTTTACAATTCCTTCGGAGGCTAAACGAAGGGCCTTTACCTGTGCCCGTCTCAACTGTTTTCCTACAGCAGTTCTGTCGGGTCGTTACTCCAGAGTTCCCAGCGCAAATAGAACATGCTCCTGCAATGACACGGTTCTGGAGACTATGGAACATGTAATGCTCTTCTGTCCCAACTGGACAGATGAAAGATCTCGGTTCCTAACTCCTCTCGTGAACAAGCTTCATCTCCCAATCCAGCCTTGGATAGTGTCCCTTCTTCTGCAGGATTCTGACCGTTGGATTACCGAGATGACAGCTAATTTCCTGCTTAGTGTGATGAAGAGGAAAGCGGCACCAACTCCTTCCTCAATACCACAGATGTAGTCGATACGCCGCACAATCGAACCTGTTTTTTGTATTCTCTGTCACTCAATGTTTTAAATCTCCCGTTACCATTGTTATCCCCATTTTCTCAAAGTATTCGCCCAGAACGGCATACACTTTTATCTCCCCACCCCCATTTTATGTTGTTATTTCTATGTATATTATGCTATGGCCGCATGGCTAATGCAATAAAATCATTATTATTATATACCTGTGTGAATAATAAAGTGGGGAGTGCTTTTTGCAGAGCTGTTTCCTTTACCATTTAGTCACTAACATGCACCTGCCTCCTGCTGAAATGAAGATTGGCCCATAGAACAGCTTGTGATGTGTGCTTGATTGTGTGTTTCTGTAGTTCCAAGGAGAGTTCTTTGGTTTGCCCATAGGCTCAAAATAGTTGGTGACCTGATGTAGCAGAGATGGTGCTTCCATTCACAAACAGGTATTGGAGGTAAAGCTTTCTAGGCCAGATTTGACTTCAAAGGCTGAGCCCCTGTATCTCTCTCTCTCTCTCTCTCTCTCTCTCTCTCTCTCTCTCTCTCTCCTTAGAAATAAGCATTGTACTGAAATAACCAGAGTCAACTTAAAGGCCACTGCCTCTTCCAATCTCTGTCTTTTTAACGAAAAGGACATTAGCTCACATAAATTTAAAACTCCGTATCACAACCTGCACATCGTTAAACCATTTTGACTAATGATGTGTTGAATCCTGAATATTAAAAAGCATGAGTGAAGGGGCCTTGAATAGAGATGAAAAAGAAGCAGCAGCAAAGGGAAATGGAAAGGAAAGGGTGAGGTGGTCTGGGGACTGGAAGAGAGGGCGGCTGAGAGGGGACTCTGTAAGCAAGTAAAATAAGTAGTGCCCAGTTCCACTGAGCCCTGAGACCCTCCTACTGTGGTGTACAGCAGATCAAAACATTGGAAAGTGCTATCAAATTTAAGGTGAACAGGAAAAGCCTTGAGTGGGGAGAGAGAGAAGAGATGTGGGCTACCTTTGTGGAGTTAATTCACCGTCTGCTGCCCATATATGCCTCTGTGTGTGTGTCCATGTGGCGCTTGCCCTCCTAGTTGTGTGACATCATACTGGGTTCATAAGGAAAGGGTTAACTAATTGTAAAATGACTAACCAATGGTAACCCAAGGGGAGGACTTAGAGTTAGGGTGGTTAAGAAGTCAGTCTGGAGTTAGAGAAGAGACAGAGAGGATAAGTCTGTGGGTAGGGCTAGTCTGATGTGAGAGAGTGAGAGAATCTGTTAAGAGGGGTCAGTCAAACAATTGATATAATTAGTCGGAAGGTATCAGGAAGGTATAGGCCAGTAAAGAAACTAAAGTTAAGAAACTGATGGGAATATTATCTGAGAAACCGTAAACTTGTTAATGCTTATAAAATAAACTTGTTTATTTGGTTCAATTTAAACAACTGTCTGGACTCAGTGTTTTACCGTGTATGGAAGTGAGAGCTGGACCATAAAGAAGGCTGATCGCCAAAGAATTGATGCTTTTGAATTATGGTGCTGGAGGAGACTCTTGAGAGTCCCATGGACTGCAAGAAGATCAAACCTATCCATTCTGAAGGAAATCAGCCCTGAGTGCTCACTGGAAGGACAGATTGTGAAGCTGAGGCTCCAATACTTTGGCCACCTCATGAGAAGAGAAGACTTCCTGGAAAAGACCCTGATGTTAGGAAAGATGGAGGGCACAAGGAGAAGGGGACGACAGAGGACGAGATGGTTGGATAGTGTTCTCAAAACTACCAGTATGAGTTTGACTAAACTGCGGGAGGCAGTGGAAGACGGAAGTGCCTGGCGTGCTCTGGTCCATGGGGTCACAAAGAGTCGGACACGACTAAATGACTAAACAACAACAAAGGGTTGGTGGCAGCGGGGAAGCGAGCACAGTGGTGGCACAGGGATCAATAGACCGTTAAATGTCTGGGGACCCTGTGTGATCGCCACAGTCCAGCCTCCTGTTTATCCAGGCATCATTTTTCTTTTTCTCTCACTCTCCCTGCCCCCTGCTCCAGCACAACATAATTGTGATGGATGTAAAAGAAGACATTTGTTGTTGTCCACTGGGTCCATTCCAGGATCTGCCCCCAGTGGCAATGGCCCTCCTGTACTAGGGTCTCGAACCCAGCTTGTTTCCAGCTATAGAAAAGGTGATTAGATGGCTGAGACAGGGGTCCATTCACATGGAGCTTGGGAAGGGGGTGTGAGCTAGGGTTGGGTGAGAGATTTGATTCCATTTGTCTTTAAGGCAAACCTGCCAAATCCACTTTCTCAAAAAATTAAATAAATAAAAATACGCAAACCAAAATAGACCCATATTTTGAAATTCACACTTCTTCAGATTTTGCAATGGATTTCTCCAGCCAAGTAAAGTGTGCAAGTATGCATATATTGGTTAAAATATATTATTTAAAATATTAGCAAAAAATAAATAAATAATACATGATATTAGGCAAGATTGCTTTGCAAAAATGTGTGCAATAGGCTAAACTGCATGCAAAAATGTGTGTTAGGAGGAATTTGCACAATGATGCTGATGAAGTTTCATGAATTTTCTTTTTTCTTTCTTCCTTTGGAAAATATCACAAACTGGGGAGGAAATGTGGAGATTTGGAATTTAAGAGTTGAAAGGGGGGGGGGATAACAACTTGGGAGAAAGAAATTCACCCATCTCTAGCATGAGCTATTTTCCTACTATCTTTTCTCTCTGGTAAGAAGAAAAAAGGGAATGAAGATTAGCAAACATCAAAGGATACAAAAACGTCCTTCCAAATCCAGTTGTGCAAAAAGGGGGAGAGGAGTAAAAAAAGGGATGGGGTGAAGAAAAAAGTATTTATTTGTTTTTGCTGCTGCTGATGTATATGGCCTGGACTAGATAATGCTCAATTGCCACAGTGTAGGGCTAATGAGAACAATGCATGAACCAACAAAACCCCTTTCCCCTGTCATGTGCATACACCTTGACATTTTGATATTTCATATATTTAGGAAAGCATTAGTTCCATAGTCATTGCAACTTTAGGTCTTAAATCACCAGCTTAGCAGACAAGTGATTTGGATATGGTTGATTTGCTGTACATCTATAGATCCTCTAAGTGTTATTTTCTAGCTAAGTAGACATTATAAAGGTAATGGCTTGTGTCACCATGTTAAGTATCGTAAAGAGAAGCCAGAAAGTAATCTGAAGCAATTAGTCAATTATCTCATGATAAGATGGTTTCCTGCATAGTTTGATTCTCAAGCACTAATAATTATGAACCGTCTCCTAAGATACTTTTTTTTTTTGTAAAAAACTTCAGACATGTCTTGATTTGCATGCCTGGTACAAAGTAACAATCAAGTGGCATGAAAATAGCAGGCTAAGGTGTTACTGCTTAGGTACTCTTTTCAATTAAGGATGCAAATGGGACACTGGTAGAATGGTCCAAATGATGCAAAGACTCCCTAGATTATATATTTTACTAATTCCCTGTTTTAAACATGCAGCAATTATGGCAATATGATGGGGTGATTTTTCTGATGGGTGTGTGTTTCTATGAAACTTCAGACAACTACCGAATGCTCCAGCAGGTGAACACCTTCTTTCATGTAGCTTTTGGGAAGGATTGCTGTGTTATCCTCTTTTTCTCCCTTCATCATTAACAAAAAAAGAACAGTAGTAATAAATTCATGCATTGTAATGTGGAGTGCTGTGAACGATTGAAGAACCTTTTCTTTAATTAGCAGTATATTTTTAGTGTTGCTCATTCCTATATGATTTATCGTTGCCATATTTTTTCAAGCAACAAACGAGCCAAAGTAGATATAAGTTATCATCCTATAGGGCATTTCCTCAATTTGTGCTTCTCCTACACATATAAGCTGCACTTTTGGCTCAGGAATATGTTCTGTACTGTATCCTTCCCTTGCAGCCCAATATTTCTTGTGTTTGTGGGACCCTTTCCAAGCGATGAAGTTGTATGGTCTTCAATAATGCTAAAATAACCATGAGAAGTGGCCCTTTGTGTTGACATTAAACTCTGGAGGTCTGGAAGCAGTTACCTCGCCTTCTATGTTACATTGTGATGGCTGCAGTGCCGAGAGAGACTCAGGAGATTCAACAGGAGATCTCAAAACAAAGCGGGAATTCTTCTCTGTGTGTATTACAATTTATCTAGTGAGAACAAACCTGAAACTGAAATAGACTAAGAAATAAAGAGGCGGGGGGGGGGAGAATTGTAATAGTATCAAACTCCCATCCAAACTTCAAATAAAACAGAATCTTCCTCTGACAACATTCCTCTTAACAAAGGGTTCTATAAATCATTTAGAAAACATAACTTGCAAGTGTGGGTTTCCTTGGATGATGATGAAGATTATACCACTGGACATCACAAAGTCAGAGACAATTACAGATTGTGAGCATAAACAGGCTGAAGAGCAGTTAAGAACCTGAATTTATAAATGATTCAGGACATCGGTAAGGAAATTCCTTTCACCAGTGGTGGCATCTCTTTTTATATTAGGAAAGCACAATTGCAGGAAATGCCAATCTGGTGAGGAACAGTGGTTCAAATGTTTTCAGCTGCTCCAGCAGACAGACTCTAAATTATTGATATATTAGATTTTAATGCATTTTCGGGGGATGAGAGCTGCCATTCCAAACTCCTCAACATGCACAATTCTACCTCTAGGGCATTAATACCGAAGGAAAATGGTGGCTGGGCCACTGAAAGATGAGCACTGCTGTTGTTTCCACCACATGTGGCAGTGGCAAAAAGAAGAGGAAGAAAAAAAGAGATGACTTTGCAGGTCTAGAATTCATCACAATGATAATGGTGCTGCCTGTTATGTCATTCAAGGCTACATAATTATATATGTATAATGGAGAAGTTAATGGATCAAGGTCCTTTCTATCACAGTTTGTGCACAAATGCAAATCCACTGAGTAGGTTTCCTTGACTCATAACAAAAATAGAAACAGAGGAGGGTATGCATATTCATTTTTCTGTTATCTTTCTTTTGGGACTGGAAGAAGAAATGTCAAAAAGAAGACCGATTGGACACAGAGAGATTTCTCTCCCTCTTAGAATATCAGAACTTGGGGACCATCCCCTGAAATTGATCTGCCAAAGTTTTAGGAAAGTGCTTATTCACACAATACATATTTTTCCAGAGGGGCAGTTGTGCTAGTCTGTTGTCGCATAACAAAGATTCTTGTGGCCCCTTAATGACTAACACATTTATTATATCTTAAGCTTTCTTGGATTACAGTCTACTTCATCAGATGCATGACATGTTATCCTGGGATGCAGGCAAACACACACACGCAACACAGCACGAAGAACGGGTGTTGAAGGCCGTCATGCAGCCTATGTGTTGCTGGTGAGCATCTGTTTTAAGTTGGGGCAGGAGTCTTTCTGTGAGCAAGTAGAGGCAAGCCACCCATGGATGCTAATTCTGCCATGATGGCCTAGTTAAGTCTTTCAAATCTCAAAGGATTCCGTGAGGCTGGAGGAAATGTAAAGTCATTAATTAATATTGCTTAATTTAGCCTCTCTTTAAATAAAGCCTTAGCTCCACTATATCAGGCCTGCCTCTCATATGCTTTGCATTCTTTTGACAGCATACATGAACTTTCACACTGATACACATTATGCTGACAAGCACTTTAACCCTGATAGTAATGTGTGGGACGAGGAGTGAGGGAGCCTCAGTGAAAATGTGGCTCAGATTTTACATAGATAAATGCTTTAATGTGTTCCATGTGAAATGAGCAAAAGGGAAATGCCCTGTTTCACCACCATTGTATCTGTAGGGCATATGACTACGGAAGCAGATGAAACTTAAACCTGCAGGGAAGTTCAAGAACATGTCATTGTTTGTGGGAAAATTTCTAAGAGGACACACACACACAACCCTTGTTCTTCTGCCATTCATGAGATCATTGGAGCTTTTAGATTATGCACACAGAGAGACGATGACAAGTGCCTTAATAACAGATTTTCAACCATGTGCTGGATTACCGCCGAAAAGATGATTCAATATAAAAGGAGTAGTTCAGCTCACAACAGGGCCCTGCATAAGAAATTCCAATAAATTTCCCATCTCAGTGGGTCAGTTTGACATCCACAATAAAAGAGTTTTGGTTGGCAGGGCTTATGAATGACATCTTGGCACCAAGCCATAGCCATGGTCTTAGTGAGTGAATAAATTTCTAATAATATCTCACTGTCTTTGCCCTCTCAATTTTGGCCAAGAATTTAGAAAGATTCTCACTGATTTTAAATGGAAAGCGTACTGTAGAGTGCACTTCCAACTTCACTAAATATTATTTGCTGACCTGAAAGCTTGTGTTTATAATCAGTTGTCAAGCGGTAATACATTCCAACCTATCTTTCACTTCTGATGCAGGTTAGAGGGATTAGGGATGCTGTGAAATGGGATGGCAGAACTTGCTGTCGAAGCCTGTCTCACTGAGAACCTACGTTCATACATGCACATGAATCCTAATCACGTATGTCTTGTCTTCAACAACAGATTATTTTCCAGCTGACATTATTTGACAGAATAGTTCCAGCTGGGTTAAGAATATAAGAAGAGACTGCTAGATCAGACCAGTGGCCCATCTAGTCCAACATCCTGTCTTCAAACTGGCCAGCCAAATGTCTCTGGGAAGCTCACAAGCAGGATCTAGGCACTCTCTCTACCTGTAATTGCCAGCAATGGCTGCTCATCTCTTTTCCAGGGAGTGATGGCTGTGGCTCTCCGCCTCCATCCCTGGCAGCCAGATCTTAGTCACAGGTTGGGGGGACTGCAACTGGTATTCAGAAGCATACTGTTCAACTTCTTTTTTTTAATAAAGATATTTATTAAATTTTCCAATTTTTTACAAACAAAAAGAAAAAAAAAGAAAAAAACAGACATAAAAAGAAAAAAGTTAAAAACACATAAATTTCACAACTTATTTTCTCATAACATATTTCCCTGACCTCCTCATACCTCCCCTTCTTGTATATCCAGTTCAAATTATTTATGCAGCAAATCCATATCTCAAAGCTTTACAGCTTTAAAGACAAGAAAACACCTTATTTTCTCTCCATCATCTTAGGCTATTATAACCTTAAATTCTTACTTATAAAAAGAAAACCATTTTATCATATTCCTTAATACCATTACAGCTAGAAACCACTTAGTTTCAATCCAACATCATTCAACATTCCTTAATTTTACAGTATTTTTGTAGATAGTCCTTAAATTTTTTCCAATCTTCTTCTGCCGACTCTTCTCCCTGGTCACAGATTCTGCCAGTCACTTCTGCTAGTCCCATACAGTCTATCAGCTTCATCTGCCATTCTTCCAAAGTGGGCAATTCTTGCATCTGCCAATACTTTGCAATAAGTATTCTTGCTGCTGTTGTAGCGTACATAAAGTTCTATCTTTTTTTAACACCAACTTCATTGGATGTCCACCCGTTCTAGTTTTACAAAAGAGGGAGAAAAGCTTTTTTTTTCTACCTTCTTCATGCCATCTGTAATTTGTATACAATGGTACCTTGGGTTATATATGCTTCAGGTTACAGACGCTTCAGGTTCCAGACTCCGCTAACCCAGAAATAGTGCTTCAGGTTAATAACTTTGCTTCAGGATGAGAACAGACATCATGCTCTGGCGGCACGGCAGCAGCAGGAGGCCCCATTAGCTAAAGTGGTGCTTCAGGTTAAGAACAGTTTCAGGTTAAGAACAGACCTCCGGAACGAATTAAGTACTTAACCCGAGGTACCACTGTACATTTCTATCATGTTTCCTCCTACTTGCTTTTTCATACCTAAAAAGCTCCAAATACTGTAACCTTTCCTCATAGAAAAGTCGTTCCATCCTCGTCAACATTTTGGTGGCCCTTTTCCAATGTGACAATATTCTTTTTGAGATAAGGCAACCAGAACTGTAGAGAGGATTTGAAAAGCAGCTGCACTATAGATTGGTGTAATGGCATTAGGATTTTGGTGGTTTTATTTTTGATTCCTTTCCTAATGAACCCTAGCACAGAATTTGCCATTTTTACAACTGTCCAACTTAGTATAATCAGCAAACTTGGCCTTGTCACCCCTAACTTGAACAAAAAAGGACAGGTCTCAGTACATATTACTGGGGGAATTCCACTTTCTATATCCCTCCATTATTGTTCATTTATTCCTAGTCTCTGCTTCCTTTTATGTAAACAGTCCCGAATTGACAAGAGGACCTTTCCTATCAATCCATGAGTGCTAAAATTAATCAGGAGTCTTTAGTGAGGTACTTTGTCAAAAACTTTTTGGAAAATTCAAGCTTGCTTTGCCAACTGCACCACATCTATCTACGTATTTTGTTGACTAGTTAGCAATGGTTGATTATTCTGCGGTTGCTGCTCCACACATTTCTTCATGCAAGTTTATCACACATAAGCCCTCTTCAGGCATTCATTATGAGAGTTAAGTAAATTTGTAAGAGAGGCCATGGGATCAAATATGACAGCTTCACTTCCATCATTAGTTGAATGACAGGCGCAGAACAATGAGTTGAAGGGTGACTCCCTGATCTGAGAGCCTCCTGTGCACATGGAAGCTCTGTACAAATTTTAGAACCCTGGAAAATCAGAGTACAGGAAACCTCCCAGACACCTTCAGGAATTATGATGGGGCTGTATCCATTCCCCTTTTTGAAGCTCTCCCCACATGGGTTTTATTCAACCCCCAAAACTAATTACTAAAGCAGCCTATAGACTCAAGAACGTCCAAACTGGTGCCCAGGAATAATCCTTAATCACTGTGATCGATTACCGCCCCCCCCCCCCCGTGGAAGTGTTTAAAAGTTGCAATTAGAAATGACTTTAGCAAAAGTCAATGTTTAAGAACTGTTAAAGTAGGCTGTGAATTTCATCTACAGTGAACTCTCTGTGAGAACTATAATTTCCGTCCTTGCTCATGGTCTTCACAATCATGAACAAACATATATATTAGAAAAGCAAAAAATGAACTACTTTTCTGCGTGCATCTGTCCACAGCACTATGCTTAGGTAATACTAGATTATTTCCATGGAAATGTCACACAGCCAGATTCAGTCAACAGGCTACACATGTCATACGGACTTTTATCATGTTACTGCAGCTGTTCTATGTCCATTGTAAAAATGGTACCAGATTAGAGACCAGATGTAGAGCCTAATTCAAGGAACCCTTTTTGTGAAGGCAGATGGGGGAAAGCTATATGGGTTGAGCTTGGGTCAAGTAATTGTCTGCACTTCAGCAGAAGCTGCTTATCTCTTCTGGATCTGACTGTACATAGCTGTTTCTATAAACTGCACATATTATATCTGTACACAGATTTTTTTTATCTGGTGTTTAGATAGTGGCATTATGGGTTGCACTGATTTTTATTGTGATTGCATTAGATTATCGTAATAAATTGATTTAAGTTGCTACCATAGCTCCTCAGCACTATATGTTTTGAATGGATGACGGAGTGAAGAAAATGAACATACATTTGTAAGAATTGTGTTCTTAAAGAATCACAAAGAGAAAATAGACCATATTTGTTTCAAGAAAAATTAGTGATAAATTTAACACATATTTCACTTTTAAATATTTTTATTCTCATCTTTGTTCTAAGACAGCCTTTGCCAACTGATGCTTATCTAGAAGCTATCTAGAAAGATAAGCTTTCAGACTATCACTCCCATCAGCCTTAGCCAGCACGCTTGTGCTAGAAGACAACTAGAACACTAGGTTGGTGAAGGTGCTTCTGATGAATCCAGAAGCATTTCTCTTTGTGCCATTCTTCTGGAGCACAAATGCTGCCATAATATAAAGATATGGAATAAAACTCATCATGCCCCATTATATCTGTCTTTGAATACTAGAGTCTTTGTCATGCATAACTCATTTCCCACCACTTCTGCTTAACCTGCTTAAGGACTGCCTGTTCAAGAATTCAGCCGGTGTATAGCTTTTAAGTGAAATAGCTGTGCAATAATCAAATGCTCATATGTGCCATCTGCCATCTGTTCAGGCTTGCTTCATTCTGTTGAAAGCATCTTAGACATAAATGCATGTGAGCTCTATTGGATTTCTTCAGTTGCTTTTGTGATTACTTTTTTTTAAAAAAATGAACTATTGGATTATTTTCTTTGCAATCTGGCAATTACACAAAGAGTGTTTCTAAATTAAATAGAGTATGTGGAAAGTGAATGAACATAACTGTGTTTTTCAAAAAGATGTAAAACATTTTTATATTATAATACGGTGTCACTAAGTGAAATATTGGCTTCCTCTCTGATAACTTTTCTTGTAATTTTTTTTTAAAAAAAAACATGTCAAGAGATCGACAGGTGGGTAGCACATGTCAAAGTGGTTCAAAGTGAATAGGCCAACTGTGAATCTGCTCCTTCCATCTGGATTCACTTCGCCTCCCTTGTTTTCAGTAGACAAAAGCTGATTTAGGATAATCCTGAAAGAAGGGAGAAACCATTATCTTGATATCATCAAGAAAGGCAGATTTTATAACAATCTATATGTGAATGCTAAGAATTTGATAAATGGCTGATATACTTCTCAATTCTAGAATGGGACTGCTTTTAGTAGAGATCCAAAATAGACTCTTCTTATTTGGGTGAATAGGGGGGGATCAACTACCACATCCTGTCAACACAAGGATTTCTAGCACAATAAAAGCACTCCCCTCCCTCTCCTACCCCCATCTTCCCCACAGTCTCACCAAATCTGCTCCAGAGGCTTGGAGGAACCCCCAGAATAGATTATGGGGTGTGCAGGGCGAGAACACATTCCATTGTACAAGGAAAATCTGTGCAATGACAGAATGAGAGAGCAGTATGTTGGATATCACCCACAAGGACAATCATGTCTTTTGAACTGTGGAGGAAGTCATCTAGATAGACTGCCCAAGTGTCCCCATTTTTCATTGATTTTAGGCCTTGTTCAAAGTTAACTGCCAACCAAGATTGGGAGTAATCCTAGATTACAATACTCCCAAACAAAAATTGGTACCATCAATTCTCTCTTTTATTTTTTATTATTAATTTTCCATTTAAAAATATATAAGCACATCATTATTATCCACTTTACCTCTTTGGCTCTTTAGAGCCTATCAACTTCCATCCCTCCCACCTCTTGGCTTTCAAAGTTAACCTTTATATCACAGCACTATATATATATTTTTAATTCTAATAACTCATCACAAAATACCTCAAAGTTTAAATAAATATAGAAAGGGGAAAAAATCTGATTATAAATCTTCAGATAACCCTACTAGTGTTGTTAATTGCTTACAATGATCTTTCAAATATTGTATAAATTTACTCCAGTCTTTCTGGAATACTTGATTGTGCTGGTTTCAGATTTTCCCCCATCAGCTTTGCCAGTTCTGCAAAGTCCATCGTTTTCATCTGACACTCTTCTTTCATTGGTACTTCTTGTTGCTTCCATTTTGGGGCTAAAAGGGTTCTTGCCACTATTGTTGCATACATGAACAGTCTTTTATCTTTCCTTGGTATCTCTTCACCCACTATACTCAGTAAAAAGGCTTCTTATATTACATTTCATACATGTTATGTGCAATCCAATAATAATAATAATAATTTATTACTTATACCCCACCCATCTGCCTGGGTTTCCCCAGCCACTCTGAGTGGCTTCCAACAAAAGATTAAAAATACATTAAAACATCAGTCATTAAAAAATTCCCTAAACAGGGCTGCCTTCAGATGTCTTCTAAACAGCAGATAGTTGTTTATTCCTTTGACATCTTATAGGAGGGCGTTCCACAGGGTGGGCGCCACTACCAAGAAGGCCCTCTGCTTGGTTCCCTGTAACTTCACTTCTCAAGTGAGGGAACTGCCAGAAGGCCCTCGCCGCTAGACCTCAGTGTCTGGGTTGAATGATGGGGATGGAGATGCTCCTTCAGGTATACTGGGCCGAGGCTGTTTAGGGCTTTAAAGGTCAGCACCAACACTTTGAATTGTGCTCAGAAATATACTGGGAGTCAATGTAGGTCTTTCAAGACCAGTTTTATGTGGTCTCGACGGCCACTCCCAGTCACCAGTCCAACTGCCACAATCCAAAAACCGCACATGAAAGTTTATGACACTTTTTGGTACAAAAAGAAAATTCCAGGTGTACTATGTGGTGGAATGCATGCAGGATTATTCATGGCATAGCTTGTTCAAAAAAGGTTGAAGCCTTTGTTGCTATGAAACATCAGAATTGCTGGATCATGGGCTTCAGAAATTACTGTTGTTAATAACTTTTTGTCTGTTTAGCCTGCCAATTTAGTAAGATATTTGAAGGGGAATAGGAAGGTCCACTCACTACAGTAATAAAAACTTTACCTTGCTGCTTGTTCATACTCAAAAAAAGGGGGGGGGAGAGTAGCAGATCAAAATAAGGGTACTAAAGTGTTAAAACATCCTGGTAAAGTTTAGTAATTATCGATATTGATTATTTTAGGGCAACATTGGGTTGACAGGTAGATAAGAAAAAGGCCCACTTGTCTTTCCATTTGGTCCTTTTATTTCTCAAGATAGATGAGTTAATAAACAGGGAACAAGCATTCCCATAAATTCAGCATCAGTAATATTTGTCACCTTCAAAATTGCTTGGATGAGAGAAACATCCTTTATGTGAATACACAGGAGGGAAGTCAGCTGACTTGATCTCGAATCTGTACTTTTCTAGTGATTAATACAGTGGCGATGTTTAAAGAGGCACCACCATCACATTGAAGCTCAGTGAATGAGATTCTTGCATCAGAGCCACATCCTGCCTTGTGCCTTTCACAAATTGTCCTTTGGTGTGAAAAATAATATATCTTACTTTAAAATTGAAATCTATTTATCATGTTCCTCTTCATCTACTTCTACTGTGATTCGGGTGCTTGGAATATAAGATGAGTGTTTAAGACAACTTTGCTGCAAAGTTATATAAAAAATATGATATTCAACAGCAACTTGCATACTGAATTGAAAATCTTAGTTGATATTGAACACTGTTCTCAATCATGTAATCACCTTGTGTCCAGACTGTAAACTTGGTGAAATATTATTTTATCTATATCCATATATAACAATATCTAAAGCAAATAAAGTTGGATCAAGATTTAATCATGCTTTCAGCAGACATTTTAAATCAATGGTACATAGGTTAGTCATGGCTATCCTAAAGTTCATTCTTTTCTGTGGGTCTATAAGCATGATAATGTCCCACTCAATATAAATCAGTGCCTAGAAGGTCTTCAGGGTTGAGAATTAAAACAAAGAATCCTAAGAACACAATGGAAGAACATAAAAGAACCCTTTTGGTTCAACCAAAGACCCATCTAGTCCACTGTCCTTTTCATGCATGCCCATGGGAAGCCTGCAAGCAGGACATGAGTGTGACAGCACTCTCACCAGTTGTGCTCTCCTCAACCATCCTAGCTAGGAGCCATTGGCAAACCTATCCACAACAGACATGCCACATGAATTTGTCTAAAATCCTTTTAGAGCCGTCCAATTGGTAGTGACTTCTCAGTAATGGTGCCCACCCTGTGGAATGCCCTCCCATCAGATGTCAAAGAAATAAACAACTATATGACTTTTAGAAGACATCTGAAAGCAGCCTTGCATGGGGAAGCTTTTTAATGTTTGATGTTTTATCATGTTTTTAATATTCTGTTGGGAGCCACCCAGAGTGGCTGGGGAAACCCAGCCAGATGGATGGGGTGTAAATAATAGGTTATTGTTGTTTTTAATCTTGCGTTAGTGAATTCCATACTTTATGTACGGGGTGAAGAATTACTTCCTTTTGTCTGTCCTGATTGCTTCCCCACTTTATGCCACTGTTTACCAAAAATCTTTAGGCTCCCTTTCCAAAAAAGTTAATTCAGGCTCTGGGAAGACAAATGTGAATCATTCATTTTGCTTCTCTGCGATCTTCTTTCCTCTCTCAGCACACATTTTCTACTCCTGTCATCCAGAAGTCTGGCCACCTCCCTAGCAGGTTTCATGCTTCTAATGTATTGGAAGTAGTTAGGAAATCCCCATATTCCCACATATCTTTAGTTCCCAGAGAGGCAATCCCCTTTCCCAGGGAGCTCTGGAAAGTGTAGTTCTTTGAGGGTAAGCTCCCATGATTCCATGGGAATCAAAACTCCCATGACTGTTTCAGTTGATATAAGAGTGCTTTAAATGTTTGGTGCAATGGTGTAGACATGGCCATGTTGGGGTTATTTGAATAATGATGGTCTCAATGCATTTTCCTTTCCCAATAGCCTGGGAATACTTGTTGTATTGCATTAGGGATGTCTACAGTTTTGAATGCAGCCAGAATCAAGTTTATGGTGACTGTAAATATGGTTCAGGTATATGCAGAGGTATACTGCAAAAATCAAGGGTACCACTGGAGGTTATCAAGTCAATGTTGCAATAACCTAGAGTGTGGGATGCGAAGAGATCAGGAAAAGTTAAAGCCACAACACCTGAAGTTTAAAAAGCAAAGTACAAGGGTAGAGATTTGGGCTAGAGTGGAATTCTAACAGAAGAAGAAGAATTCCACAGTGACCATGTGATTTGCATAGCTGTGGCCCAGTGCAAATTGATGTATCTCCATCTATTCCAGTTCTACATAAATGTATTGTCAGAGGACCTGGAGCCACCATTTTCCTTTTTGTAATATGAAACAATAACCTTCCTAATGCACAAAACACACAACCCCAAAGAGCTGTTCTGATCTGGCTTTTCTGCCATTCAGATAATAGATACAATAATTCATGCATTCCAATAACACTTATTATCTGCCTGCTTACGTATAATAGAGATATGGTTATGGCCCTGATGGAAATGCTTCAACATGTCTTGTAGAGCTAGCATAGCATTTTGTCATCATGCTGCAATGCTTCAGCAACGGAAATGTAATTACCGGAGTTTTTGTGTGGGTTTTTATGCATTTGAGAGAAGCCCCTCTCTCCCGAGTCAGGGCTCTTCCAAATCATGCTGATTCTCAGGTGAATGTTCACTTTTTTATTAAATGAAAGGCAAAATACCCCGGCACCGTAAATTAGAAGGGATGTGGGGATGTGTTTGTATTTTATGAAGCTCAAGCTAATCGAATTCCGCTCCAGGGAGCCAAAAGCCAGCCATAAAAGGGAATAAAGTTGGGAAATCTCATTCTCTCTTCATATTGACTTGGCCAGCGCTTCTGTGGGAATTAAAGGCCTTAAATTACAAAAAGGAGCTACTCCCCCAGATAATTTTTGTTTTAAATTCTTGTGAAGTGAGATGCACTGTTCTCGTGTCTTTGGTGTCAGGGAGGTAACTAATAGTGCTTTGTTCACTCAGGCTTTCTCTTTCAGGCCTGAAGCAAAGGGCAGTTGGGGAAAAAATCTGCCATGATTCTGGAAACTGCCACACTTATACTGCAGCTATATTAATGGAGGTATTGGTTTATCTAACATGGCTCAGTGCACAGCCATGTACACAGAGGTACCCATACTTTGGACCCTCCCTGAGAGTTTGTACATGGCTGAAATGTGTCCTTGCTCTGATAAAGAGTGTCTCCACCCCCATTGTTCAGGCCGGACACTGAGGTCCAGCGCCAAGGATCTTCTTGCAGTTCTCTCACTGAGAGAAATGAGGTTACAGGGAACCAGGCAGAGGGCCTTCTTGGTAGTGGCGCCTGCCCTGTGGATCTCATCAGATGTCAAGGAAATAAACAACTATCTGACTTTTTGAAGACTTCTGAAGGCAGCCTGTTTAGGGAAGTTTTTAATGTCTGATGCTTGACTGTATTTTAAATATTCTGTTGGGAGCCACCCAGAGTGGCTAGGGAAACCCAGCCAGATGGGCAGGGTATAAATATATTATTATTATTATTATTATTATTATTATTATTATTAGCCTGGATGGTACAGAGAGGTGCGTGAATGTGTGTAGAAATGAGCCTACTGTACAAAAATACAGTGAAATACTCACAAGTTAAGGAAGCCTCTCTGTTAATGGGTTGATTAACATCACTATATTTAGTCCATTTACAGGATAAAAGAGTGCTTTGGGACTCTACACTACTAAATCCACTAGAAATTAGAAATGCTAAAGTGTTGCACAAAATACTTATATCAATTTATTTGACGTTTCAGTTGTGCAACGTGGTGACAAAAAATAAATTAAATTACCTTATGGGTACTTGGAAGGTGTATAGAGATAGCTTATCTTTGAGTCACATAGCTACCTACTAATAATTAGTAATGCATAAAATAGGGATTAGGAGTATCCTGCAGCTGAATATAGAATCCTTTTTTTATTTAAGATTCAAATCAACTTGTACTTATTACTGTGTAGGCTGTAAGCTTTACATCTCTGGAATAGTTATTATTAGATGTGCAGCCTATTTTGAAAGGGAATGGTGTGCTTAATATGTGTCTTTTTGAATGCTGAGGTACTTAACCTGCCTGGTTTTCTTGTGCAGTTGTTTCACTTCACTGCAGTCCTTCTTGTTTTTGAACAGTTATTCTTGCTTTCCTTGTTCTTGCATATTTTACTGGCAGCCTCATACCTGGCATTGCTTAGGAATTCCAAGGAACAACAAGCACAACAAAATCAGTGCTGAAATTGTGGGTTAAAATCAGTGCAGTTTTAAAAGCTTCGGGCTTCAAAACGATTCTGCTTCAAAACGATGTCCAGTTGTTTCTGAACATAGATGAAACCCTGCTCTTTGCTCTCAGGAACCACCTCGCAAAATCTAGTTAAGATGTCTCAAGAAATGTTCAAATGCACAAAGAACATTCCAAAATGTAGAGTAGATTAACATTGTCATCAGATGTGTAGCAACTGTTGCATGAATTAGAAAAAAAGAGAAACATTAGCACCTTGTTCTTGGGAAGAAGAAGAAGAAGAAGAAGAAGAAGAAGAAGAAGAAGAAGAAGAAGAAGAAGAAGAAGAGTGTGTGTGTGTTTACATACATACATACATACATACATACATACATACATGTGTCTACACGGCTTAATAATTTGTAGCATACACACACAAGGAGTCTCTGCAGGTTGCTGGTAGCTTGCCCACTATGTCAGTCTTCCACTGGTCCATACTGGCTAGAAATTCTTGAGGAATTTGATTGTTGCAAATTCATATACAAAATGACCAGGTCCACACCTGAGCATCCTCACTCTGGTGGATTAAAACTTGTCTTTCCACTAGATTTTAGAGTAGCATATTGCAATGCCTTTCTGGCACTTTAAAGGTCACTTAAATATCACGCAGTACACATTTAAATACAATGCTGAGATTATTATTTTTTGGTGAACCACACATTAATGCTATGTTGAGATTTTTTGTGAACTACACATTAGATTTCTGCAATGTGTTATATGTAGGGCTGCCTCTGAAGACAGTTCAGAAACTTCAGCTAGTGCAGAATTTGGCTGCCAGGTTGCTCACCGGAGCAAGACGGTTTGAGCATATTACACTGATCCTGGTCCAACTGCACTGGCTACCAATTAGTTTCCAGGCCCAATTCAAAGTGCTGGTTTTGACCTATAAAGCCTTAAATGGCTCAGGACCACAATACCCCAAGGACCGCCTCTTTCCATATGAACCTACCTGGACCCTGAGATCATCTTCTGAGGTCCTCCTTCGTGTGCCTCCTCCTTGAGATGTCCAGAGGGTGACAACACAAGATCGGGCCTCCTCTGCAGTGGCTCCCCATCTGTGGAATGCTCTCCCCAAGGAAGTTCACCTGGCGCCTTCATTATATACCTTTAGGCACGAGGCAAAAACGTTCCTTTTTAACCAGGCCTTTGGTTGATCTTATTGACATCCAACACCCTTTTAGAATGTGGTATTTTTTAGGGGGATGAGGTTATTGGCTTACTGCTTTTGGTTAGATTTTACATGTTATGGTCTTGTTGTGAACTGCCCTGAGACCTCCGGGTATAGGGCGATGTATAAGTTGAAATAATAATAATAATAATAATAATAATAATAATAATAATAATAATGCTGTTGCATATGTTTAAGTGTGTGTGTGTATATAAATACAGTTCATATTTTGTGAAGAGATTTTTTTCTTTAAATCAAAGACTATTGCAGCAATGGCATATAGCAGAATTATGGATTGAAACATACAAAAGTGGCATGGGCAAGAAATGGAGAAAACCATCCATCCCTGGTTCAGACAGTATATAATTTAAAGCTAATTTCCAACTTTCCCCCACAAAATCTTCTCACATACCCTTTGGGGTTCCAGAGCATCCCTACGGCGTATGGGAAAGTTCTTTGAAGACATAACCTGAGCTGCAAGCAGGCTTGGGATGTGATTGTATAGGTAAATGGTAAAAAGGTAAATGACCTTGCTGTGGACAAAGGCTAGATTAAGAAACACGAAGAACAGCTGCTGGTGATCTTTGATTGCTTCATCTTTCCTAGGCCATATACATACATTCTTTCTTTCTCTAGCACGTAAGTGAAGAGAGACCTGAAAACCAGTACCCTTTCCTTTCGCTTGAATCAGTACTTCACCTAGACACTGATTCTCATCTACTGCTGACTATGTTAACATTTCCTACAGCTCGGAAAATGAATACTTGACTAGGTGATAAAGTAAATGTCAGGATGACTGAGAAATTAGGTGCCATGTTGCAACCCTAGGAGCAGAGATTGTCCTAACCTATTGCTATAGATCAAAATTGCTGAGGTGGACCTACCAGAAGAACTCAATACCTGCTCCTGTCCCAGATGAGCATATCTGTGGTAAGTTCACTGAAGGTTAGTTCACTCACTACCCCACTGAAGACCATGATTTTACAACCTGAAGCTGGTCCAGAGAGTTGCTGTGTGTGCAGCTCTGAGCATGTCTGCATGGAAAGAGCAGGAACTATCCTTGAGTATCTTAACAGAAGTCTTGGCCTACTTGAAATGTCAACATCATTTCCAGGTCTTTTCAATAATTGGGGACTCTTGGCTTTGATTTTTCATGAAGGTCAATGTTAATGATTCAATTTGCTGTAGTTACTCTCCTGCTACAAAATGTGTATTTTAGTGGGGAGGAAAACGTCAACGCGACTGTGTCAGTAGCTAAAAAAAAACTATCACTACTTCTCCCTGCAATATTCATCATTAAAATCATTCCCCTTTATACCCTTCTGCTAGCCGCCTTTTTGTATTTGAAGAATGGAAAAGAATATAGCTGGTAAAAGATGGTGGGTGAGAGGAGATAAAAATGCATGTTCTCTCATCAGGTTCTCCTGCAAAAATGTCAACATGAAGGCTCATAGTAGAATCAGATCATTGCTTCTGCCACCCAAGAAGATAGTAAGATATTAGCATTATAATTCTGGATTGCATTAAATCAAAATAAATGATCACCCTTGAAATAATCATTACAACCATTAGAAGAACATTTGAAAAATATATTACAATGAGAAGTATTAAATATTAACAGGTTTTCAGACCAGAAGGTACTCACTCAAGGGGTCTGAATTGTCTGCCAGACAATGAGAATTGGAACTAATTAAGCAGAAAATTAGTTCAAAGGTACTGAGGTAGACAGCTATAATTGGGTGACGGGTGATGAGTAGTGATGCCCCTTTAAATAGGCCACTAAATGTTCTCAGTGGGTGAATACAGAGGAGCACCAACACCTGTGTGTGTGTGTATGTGACTATATTCTAACTGTGTACAATGTATATTATCTTTTTCCCTTCTTAATCCAAACTGTGCAACAAGAAAATCCAAACCTGTGTGACCTGATGCAGTTCTGCTCTTCTTACTTCAACAAATGCCTCATCCAGATTTTCCTTTGTGCTGCACTTTCCAGGTACAGGTCTTTATGTTAAAGCTCCATGTCTGAGAGCTCCCCCCCCCATTTTCCCCAGGAAAATTACTACTGAACAGGAGCAAATAACAATCTGCGGAAAACCAGTGTTAAAACATGGGTTTTCCCAGGGAAAGCATCAGGACAAAAACAAACAAACGAAGCCACATTCAGACACAGAGTTTTAAAGGCCAGACCTGTGCCTAGAAATGCAGCAGAAACAGAAGTCTAGATGAGCCCAAAGATAGTAATCAAAGAGGCGCTTATAGAAGTGTAAAGCTTATGCTAATGAAAACACAGTCTCATTTTAAACAGCACAATCCTATCTCCTGCCATGTTGATGGCAGTAGGATGATACACAGACCTTCCAAGTGTATCTATTTTCCAGGGATAATCCCAGATTTACAGAAGCCATCCTGGTTTCAGATTTGACTCTGGAATGTGCCTCTTTTCCTTAGGACGTCTCTATTTTCATTGGAGCAATGTTGGAAATAAGGAACTATGCAACCTGTAAAAGACATCTGGTGACAGCCCTATATAGGAAAGTTTTTTATGTTTAGTGGTTTTTTTTTATGTTTTTATGAATGTTGGAAGCCACCCAGAGAGGCTGGGGCAACCCGATCAGATGGGTGGGGTATAAATAATAAAATGATGGTGATGCAGTAGAACATCCCTATTTTCATTGGAGTAATGTTGGAGGGCATGGACACATAGGATTCCATCCCCTGGCCTTTGTTGGCAGAGGAGATCACCATTGGTGGAGGGGTTTCCCTGCAGTGGTAGCTCCAAAATTTGCCATGGTAGAAGATCAGCTGCCACTGGTCATTCTCCTGTTGGAGGTAGTGTGCAGAAAGCTCTAAAGTAAGGCATTGCACGGCATAGGTGGGATACCAGCAGCTTTAGATCACTGGATCCAAAGCCCCATGGTTCCACCAGAAGCCTGACCACAGACTCTGCAGCTATGTCAGTTCTGAGCTGGTGTAAGGGAAAATAATATTCAAAAACCTGCCTTCCACTTTCTACCTTGGCCAGCAGAAGGCAGCAGGGTTTTGGTTGAAATGATGGTTGCTTTCATTTCGGTTTACTTATTACATTTATATGCCACCTTTTCCTCTAAGGAGGTCAAAGTGATGTACCTGGCTCTCTTCTCTCTATTTTATCTTCATAACAACTATGGGAGGTAATTTAGGCTGCAAACTAGTGACTGGCCCAAGGTCACGTAGTGAGTACCATGGCTGAATGGGAATTCGAACCCTGCTCTCCCAGGTCATAGTCTAGCACTTAACCACTACACCACACTGTCAGTGTCGCTGTTCTGTTTGGTTCCTCCCAAGCACCAGCTTTGAATTGCTTTGCCTGCTTATCCCCCCCCCATTGTAATAATACAATTCCTCTTTAATCCTAAACAGAGTTGTTATGAAGTATCTCTCACTGAGCTGAGGACTTGACTATATTCTAAAGCTAACTATAGAATAGATCAACTGTAGTTGGAATGTATTTCATCCTCCCCACCCACAAAAAGGGACAAAATCCAGCAGGACATTCTGCAGCACAAGCCCCATTGAAGTACTTGCATGAAATGTGTCCAAATTCTACAAATTTAATTTCAGTAGAAAAATAACAGATTAGACAGCAATTGAATCAAATTCAGTTTACATTTTCTTGGCCAGCCACCTAAAGCTTTCCTTTTCTTTTCTAAGAATCTAGAAAGTTAATGAAATCTCCTTAGATGGAAAAACTTCAAAACAAATGAAACAAAGTATAAACTATTCCTCTGCATTTATTTATATTATATGGGACTTTCACCTTATTAACACAGAGTCAATAACTTGTAAAAGAAAACCGCTGTTAAGATATGACATTGTGGGCATGCAAGGTCTGCTCATATGACTACCTTAGGTTTTCAGTGTCTTGACTTTCAGGCATGTTGATAGCCACAAAGAAAGGGAAAAATATCTAAAGGAGCAAACTGATGCACAAGAAGCTGGTGTAAAGCAAACTAGTGTAAATTAAGCTGCTGTAAAGTAGATTAGCCCAAATGCTGAGTTGCTGAGGTCTGTCACGCAAGCTGCGAAGACTCTGCAGATCCCTAAGTATGCCAATGTCTGTTGGCATCAGTCGCTGTGATGTTCGGGCTCAAGAAAGCTCCCAAAGCTTCCGAACGATCGACCAGGAGGGCGAGAACATGCCAGTCGGGCCTGTGTATCTGCCAGGGTCCTACTGAGTGTAGGACAAGCTCTTGACAGACACACCTTCTGAAGGAGCAGGTACACAGCTTGCAGCTACTTCTGTATCCATTACTGTCTCTTGAGGCTGTAAGTTGCTTTGGGTTTCCCTAGGCAAGATAAAATGACTGACGATTTTAATAAATAAATAAAAGGATAGTGTCAGGGACGGAGGCACAGGAGAGAGAGGAGATGGAGAGCGAAGGGGAAGGATCTGAGGGGAGCATAGGAGAGTATGGCAGTGACCCGGGAGATTCCATGAGCCTCTCCAGCGAATCAGAAGATTCCCAGAAGGAGGCGCCCACGGTCATGGCAAGGGGGGCCAGCGGCGAGTCCCAAAGTGGCAGCTGGAGATCAGGGCCAGCTTCCCCACCAGAGCGTAGTGGGGGGGAAGGGTCTCAGGTATCACAGCCAGCGTCTCCTCCAACAGGGAGAGGAGATGAGTCGAGACGGACCACGCCTCCATCGGAGAGTGGGGGAACGGAGGAGAGGTCAAGCCCAGCTAGCACCCCCGAAGGGGGAAGCAGGGACAAGAGTAGCGTAACGGTCAGAAGGAAGGTTGGAGGCTGCGCGCGCGCGCCAAGTTCAAATGTACAGGCGCGCGGGACAGCAGAAAGCCCGGATTGGGAACCAGGTCCTAAAGCCCGCCGGAGGGAGGGAGAAGAATCAGGGGAATCAGCGTCAGAAGAATCTAGGAAGGGCGAAACCCCAGCAGACAGGAGGACCCAGAGGAGGAAAGAGCGGATGAAGAGGTGGAGCAAGGCTAGGGTCTTAAACTGGTGTCTGGGGGGAGGAGACTCAGACGGAGCTTCAACGGTCTAGGGTTTCAGACGTAGGGCTGCGTGCCACGGCTGTCAAACCGAAAATGAACTTCAATAAAGACTTCTGTATATAAAGAGGAACTGGCGTTGGTCCTTTGTGAGCTGGGACCTGAGGCAGCTCTGACAGATAGGAAATTTAAAACTCCCGAAAATCATCTTCTAGTGCTCCCCCCCACATGTTCACAGATGATGCTCACAATTACAAATTAAGCCAAGGGAGATTCAACCATCACTAAAATGGTTTCATTTTGATGTGTTCCTCAGTTTTCTTTGTTGTTTAATAACTAATGAAATTGCCCAACATCACTGCTTATTACATATTGCATTTCATTCCTGTTGATATCTGAATGAATTTGAAAATGTAATTTTACTCATTAAGCAACTAGCTAAGAGAGCAGATGATTAAAAAATAATAATAATTTTGCTAGGCTAGGTAATTGAGGAGCATGATGTAGACAATAAAAGCCCAGCATATGCCAGAGTTGTGGATCATTCTATAGATGAATCAGGCTATTGAAACTAATGGCTTTGGAATGGTTATAGTTTCGACTGTGTGGTAAGGATTGTTTGTCTGCATCTAAGAGGAAGCAGAAGTCATTACAAATAATTTTTACTGTTATTTCATCTGTCCATCCTGACTCTACCGTCACCTTATAGCCAAGGCTATAAATCAAGGTTTAGATTTTCATTGAATTTGATAGCGTTCAGATAACACCCCTCATTCTGGAGCTGAGACTGAGCTGTGATGTTTTGTAGAAAGATCTAAACCAACCATGATCTGGGCCAGAACCAAAAGCAAATAGGGTCACCCTTTTCTTGTTCTTTCTTTCTACCCCACTCTCAGTCACTCTCTCCCCCTAGAAGGCGGGGCAGAGGAGGGACAGACCCCTGTTGCTATGCATATGAGCCTTATAGAGGGCTTTCCTTAGTCTACTTGCATTACTATAATTAATCCATTTACATTACTATAACTAATATATTTGCATTACTATAATTAATCCATTTAATATAGTTTTCTATCCCACTGTGTTATTTTATCTTTCTTCTGCCCCCTTATCTTATTTATTTTTACTTAAAACTCTTTATTTCTGTTTACTTTATATTAATATAAATACAGGTTTCCAAACTCTGCTTTAAGAGGTACAGATTCTGTACAGTCCATCAAAGCTTAGCACTGTCAACTCCCAACTGTCAACAGGAAGAAAGCCAGTGCTTTTCTTCAGGAAAAAAGGGTGCTGGTACTGTGTTCCCTTCAGCACCCCCAGAAAAAAGCACTGAACAAAAGTGAAATTATTTATTCTCAGTTCTGAAATATAATTATCTGTTGCACATAGGAAACTGGTCCTACCATAGCATCTATACCATAGATTAGCTGCAACCAACTTTGTCCTAGTCTTTGTATCTTTTTTAAGAATGTAACCCTATACAAACCCACCTAGGAGCAATTTCCATTACACTCAGTAGGGCTTCTGAGTAAATTTGCATGGGCTTATCACATAGGTGTCTTATTTGTCTAGGGACAAGAAACAAATGGTTATTTCACACATCTCAAAGCATTTTCTCTGTCATCATAAAATAGTTTTTAGAACAACAACAACAACAAATGGTTTCCTATTTATTACTTGATACCTTACATAGTTTAAAGAGTGAATAAAGCACATCATATTACATTTAAGACCCAAGCCATATACCTCTGCACCTCCCATAATTGCAAAGGGCCATGAGCAGAACTTCCAGGTGAACTGCGTGTTTAAAAAATAATATATATAATAGCATGAAATTGCATTGATATTATTTTAACAGAATAAAGTAGAAGATGCTAAATAACACAAAATAGTGAAATACGAAATCAGTTCTTAATTATTTGTGAACTCTTGTGTCTATGGAAAATTCCAAAAACGGCTGCAAGATCTAAGTGTTTTACATACATTTGAACTATTACGACAGGAATGTTGTTATCCATCACCTGCTATTCTTCTACTTAAAATGTCTGGTCAGAGAACTGAAGTTGTACCAAGCTCTTTCTTTTATTTCTTTTTTGCTGAAAATGTAATCCTTGTGCCAAGTGCCGTGAATCAGTAATGGGACAAATAGTCATGTCAGCAATTTCTATCATTACTTCTTTATCCAGGCCATGATTTACAGAGCACCTGCCTGGCAGCAATATAAAGCACAAGGTTATTGGCTGCCTAACTCTAGTTAACTAGCGTTAACTTCATTGACTTCATGGGACAGCGTAGAACTTAATTCAAGTTGTATGGCATGTTGGTATGTTAGGTAAGAAGTAGGATTTCAAATAAGTCACCTGAGCAATTTGACAACCCACAACTAGAATAAACAATCCCCTTTATAGTCGCTAAGATGATGCCCTTCCTACTTTCTAACACAGTGAACATTACAGTATTGATATGTCTAAAGAAGGAAACAAAACCTTGGGAGGCCCATGAGAGGAAGATAGCACTTTCATTGTTCATTCACAATGAAAAGGAGCTACTTTTTATCTAAAGGGGAAAACGTTACCATTCTTGTGAACAAATTATACCATCAAAATTTCCAGCTAGAATCACAGCAGATACTCCTATGGGAATGGCTTTCAGTGATATATACGCAGGTTGCAAATAATGAAAGTCAATGTAATATTTACATTATTGAAAATCTTCTTTACTTTGACACACCCTGTTTCTTCTGTGAGCACCATTCAATCTCTTTGAACCTCCTTTTGAGAAACAGGGCTGGATTTCTCAACAGATATGGAAATCTAGGATAAAAGTGTTAGTGAATCACTGTCCAGGACATCACTGCCATGCAGAAAGCAACTGAAGTGAGGTGGTCCAGATAGTGTAATATCTACTCATCCCCTCACAACTTGCTCCAGTCACAAGATCCCACTGCCACTCATGGAGGAGAGGGGAATGAAGAGGAGAAGACATATCTCCCCTTTCCTTCCCACCAATGACGGAAATGGGTAAAGGGAAGTCCTCTTTCTGCATATAACTGCTAGTTCTCCTTCTGCACAAAACTGCACAAAACTGCTGCATTTTGGGGAAGCTTTGCACCCTTTCTCTTGCATTCTAGAAAGTCTTGCTTGTAGGTTTTTCCCTGCCTTTTGCACACACTGTGCGAACCTGCTCTTCACGCCTAGCTGACTACAGAACCTGATTACATTGTTACATGCTATAATCAATCATTAAGTAACAGACATCCCAAGCTCATGGAAAACAAACTGTACTTGCTCTCCATGCCTAGCTGACCATCTCTATAGAACTTGATTGTTATATTGTTTGTGCCAATTAATCCCTAGTTACAATTCAGTTAGGAGGCTTCATGCCTGTTAGTTCTGGCTCTCATTCTCAGCCTTCTCTCCATCAATGATAAATGATCACATGTAATCCCCACCTTTCACATGCAATTCCCGCCTTAGTACTTATGTTAACCAATCACAAGTTTCTGTGTGTATGTATCAACCAATCAGCCACAGGCACACTTTGGCAATGCTTGCAATATTCAATAAAATAGGCTCCCAGGGTCCGCCCTGGCCAGACGCCTAGCTACACCTGCCTCTCTCGTCTCCCATGATTTTTCATTTCTACATCTGGTGACCCACGACGTGCCAGATCCCTTGCGCAGCCGAAGCAGTCAGCCAGCCTCATACTTCACTCGACTGGAGAAGTCTTAGCCGGCTACACCGTGAGTATGGGGGGGGAGCTTACAAAGTCCCAGAAAATGCATGCTACTGAACTGCTTCATTTAGTCAGACAGAGAGGTGCAGGTGCTCATGTTTCTTTAAAGGAAATTGAACAATTGCTATGTGAGATCGCATTCCAATGTCCCTGGTACCCTGAGGCAGGTTCCTTGGGGGTAGAGGCCTGGCAAAAGATTGGAAAAACCTTTTTTGAAGAACCCAGGGCTCCTATCCAATGTCTGCTAACTTGGCAGAAGTGCGCAGATGCCGTGGCAAAATTTGGACCTCAGGCGTCCCAGGCGTCTCCCTCGGCCCCTGCATCTCTGTCTGTTGGAGACAACCCCCCTCCTTATCCTAAGCTTTTGCCTCCTGCACAATCCTGCCAATCCCTCCCTCCTTTGCCTGCTTCCAACCCATCCACCCCCCCTTCCACCCTTCCTGCATCTGCTCATACAGGAGCTATTCCTCAGCCCACACCAATTCCCCCTTCCACCCTTCCTGCATCTGCTCATACAGGAGCTATGCCTCAGCCCACACCCATTCCCCCTTCCCCCCCTCCTGCATCTGCTCATACAGGAGCTGTCCCTCAGCCCACAACCACCACCCCCATCCCCCCTTCCCTCCCTCCTGTGTTTCCTTTGCATGCACCTGCTTCTTCAGAAGCTGTTTCTCAGCCCACATCCACTTCCCCCCCTCTTTCTTCCCCCTCTCTTTCTTCCCTCCCTCCTTCCACCCCTCCCTTGCCTGCCTCAGCTCCTGCCTGTTTCACAGGAGCTGTTCGTGTTGCACTTTCTCAAGCCAGGCAAAAAGGTCTCCTTTCCTTAGAGGAAGAATCTGAGTGGGCTGGTGAAATGCCATCAGCTTTCCCTGTCTCCAGCTCAACCCCATCAGCTTTCCCTGTCTCCAGCTCAACCCCATCAGCTTTCCCTGTCTCCAGCTCAACCCCATCAGCTTTCCCTGTCTCCAGCTCAACCCCATCTGCTTTCCCCATTTCTTATGCAAACCCAGGCACAGCACAACAACAGGTGCTATATGAAACCCTTCCTTATTCTGTAATGCAAGAATTAAGAAGGGCCATTGTGGATTCTGGTCTCAAATCCTCCTATGTAACAGGAATGCTGGAGGGAATAGCAACTGCTTCAACTGCAATCGCCCAGGTCATTTTGCTAAACAATGCAGAGCCCCTGGCAGGGGTGCAAACAGGAATGGTGATGCCAATAAGGCTAAACCTTCCAAGAAATGCCCAAAGTGCGGTAAAGGCTATCATTGGGCAAATCAGTGCAGGAGTTCGGGAAACTCCTTAGGGGCCCCACTCCCGGGCCAGGACAAATAGGGAGCCCCCCCCCCCGCCGTTAGTCTCCACTATTAAAACCATCTCAAAGGATACACGCTCTGATTTTACCATCGACTTAATTAATCAAAAAACCAAAGACACTGTTTTACCTGGTGAAATTGTGCTTATGACCACCCAATTACCTCCTAAAGTTGCAGGCTTAATTTTACCCAAATTTTCTGCGGCCAAAGAAGGAATCCAGGTTATTCCTGGTGTTCTGGATCCTTTATCCCACTCTTGATATCGCCACTCTGTGAAATTGACTAACGATTGTGATGCTTTTGTCTCCTTTTTCAGTAGGTCTGAATATATCTCCTTAGTTGTTTCTCTCCTAGGAGTCCCTGGATTGGCTGTACAGAATCGTATGAACATTAATTCTTTAGCTTGTTCTGCAGAAAAAGCCCTGAATTTTACTTCACAAGCTTCTCACCTTTTGAATAAATAACAGAGTGAATTTCACTATGGAAGAAAAAGCCCTGAATTTTACTTCACAAGCTTCTCACCTTTTGAATAAAGAACAGAGTGAATTTCACTATGGACTTTTACAAAATCGTTCTGCTATCACTATTTGCTGATGCTTCATCATTATGGATGTGAATCATTATGGATTGCAAAATCTTACACACCACATTACACAAGACGTTAGATTTTCTGGCCTCTGGGGTTCTTTCACCCAGTGGCTTACTGCTTGGCTACCAAATCTTACTTGGCTTCGTAATCTCTTTCAATATGCCCTTGTCATTATATGCATCTTAATTTTGTTATGTTGCTTCCTTCAATGCGTTCCTGGCCTCATAAGCCTTTTCTCTCGGCTTCTCTCTCCCCCTCAACCACCTAATAAACTTCTCGCCGCCTACCTTGCGAAATGGCAACACCAACAGTAAACCTAAGGTGAGATGTGGACGGGCTTATTTTGGGCATGCGTTGGCAAACCACGTATCCCGAAGTATTCTTGTCCCATCGACCCTGGCGAACTTATTTTGGGCATTTGTTGGCACACCACTAATCCTGAAATATTTTTGCCTTATCTACCCAGAATGCCTCGCAAACAAGAAAAGAAAGGGGGAGATAAAGGGAAGTCCTCTTTCTGCATATAACTGCTAGTTCTCCTTCTGCACAAAACTGCACAAAACTGCTGCATTTTGGGGAAGCTTTGCACCCTTTCTCTTGCATTCTAGAAAGTCTTGCTTGTAGGTTTTTCCCTGCCTTTTGCACACACTGTGCGAACCTGCTCTTCACGCCTAGCTGACTACAGAACCTGATTACATTGTTACATGCTATAATCAATCATTAAGTAACAGACATCCCAAGCTCATGGAAAACAAACTGTACTTGCTCTCCATGCCTAGCTGACCATCTCTATAGAACTTGATTGTTATATTGTTTGTGCCAATTAATCCCTAGTTACAATTCAGTTAGGAGGCTTCATGCCTGTTAGTTCTGGCTCTCATTCTCAGCCTTCTCTCCATCAATGATAAATGATCACATGTAATCCCCACCTTTCACATGCAATTCCCGCCTTAGTACTTATGTTAACCAATCACAAGTTTCTGTGTGTATGTATCAACCAATCAGCCACAGGCACACTTTGGCAATGCTTGCAATATTCAATAAAATAGGCTCCCAGGGTCCGCCCTGGCCAGACGCCTAGCTACACCTGCCTCTCTCGTCTCCCATGATTTTTCATTTCTACAAATGGGTGAAGGCAGAGCGTGTTTTTCCTCCTCGGCCCCTTCTCTTCTGCAATTGACAGTGACAGCGGGATCATAAAATTGGGGCAAGTTGTGAGGTGGCAGTAATAATAATAATAATTTATTATTTGTACCCCGCCCATCTGGCTGGGTTTCCCCAGCCACTCTGGGCAGCTCCCAATAGAATATTAAAAACATGATAAGACATCAAACATTAAAAACTTGCCTAAACAGAGCTGCCTTCAGATGTCTTCTAAAAGTCAGGTAGTTGTTTATTTCCTTGACATCTGATGGGAGGGCGTTCCACAGGGCAGGTGCCACAACCGAGAAGGCCCTCTGCCTGGTTCCCTGTTACCTCACTTCTCGCAGTGAAGGATCTGCCAGAAGGCCCTTGGCACTGGACCTCAGTGTCCAGGCAGAACAATGGGGGTGGAGACACTCCTTCAGGTATACTGGACCAAGGCCATTTAGGGCTTTAAAGGTCAGCAGCAACACTTTGAACTGGGCTTGGAAACATACTGGAAGCCAATGAAGGTCTTTCAGGACTGGTGTTATGTGGTCTCGGCAGCTGCTCCCAGTCACCAGTCTAGCTGCCGCATTCTGGATTAGTTGTAGTTTCTGGGTCACCTTCAAAGGTGATCCCACATAGAGCACATTGCAGTTGTCCAAGTGGGAGATAACTAGAGCATGCACCACTCTGGCAGGACAGTAGGGGAATTTGGGGTGAACTGTGGGTGGTGGCAAAAACAATGACAAGGAACACATGAAGGCCTCTGGCTTTCCCTTGCCCTGTTAAGCATGCATGCAAGCAGGAAGTTGAATGGCAACAATACCACAGGGAACAGGAGAGTACCTGCCTGCGTCACCTGCCTTGCTCACTTGCAGACTGTGCTGGTGAGCTCAGTTGCTCTATGGGGGCTTGCCTGGTTTGCTTGCTCACTCCCCCTGCTGTTGTCATGCTGAAGTTTGTGTGACTGCCTATTGACAGCCACACAGATTGTAGCATGGCAGCCTCGGGTGGCAAAAGGGGAATGTGCTACTCCACCCGCCGCCACTGCCCTTCCACTGAAGCCTCGCTTACTGGGGTCACACAGTAGCAGGGATGGGATTCCACCACCTGAGGTGGCTGCTTTAGTTTGCCTCATAGGCCCTCTGTAGATAGATAATGTGACAAGGATTGTACAGCCATGATTCCAAGTTTTTCAGAGAGTTTCTGAATAATCTAAACACAAGTTTCAGTGCTTTAGCTGTATTGTAAATTGCCGTTTGACAGAGTCATGGAATTTCTCCCCCTATTATAGACTTACCTCAAAAGCTTTGTTCTTCACAGCAACCCCATGAAGATGAGGGGAAAGGGTAATTGAATGTTCTTACTAGATGTGTTATAGAAAAAGATGAGAAATAACAGAAAAGAAGTGTCGTTTGTGACACAGCCTTCACTCTCTTTTATATGGAAGTAGAAAAGTGTATATACAAACAACATGTATATAGTTATAAGTGCTAACAGTTCAAAATCTGAAGAGACCTAATATGTACTGTCTATTGTGTCTCTTAGTACAAAAAATATTGCATTAAGTTTGTAGAGTTCCTAAACAGAACTTTAAATGATTAAATTCATTTTTTTTAATCTTGATGATATTATGCCATAGATAATACAAAATCTGTGAGGAAATATTTAACTCATAGATGTAAATGCATATCTAACTCTACCTTCTTCAGTATTCTCTTCTGAAAAGACAACAGCCTTCTTTTCTTAAAATTAAGTGCAACGTTAAAATATAGCCTGCATTTTGTGTGGTTGAGGGGGATGGGTGAGAAGAGGAAGAGGTAAGTGTGCACTCAAAGGATTTGTTACATTTTTTACTATATTTTAGCTGTGTTTTGCAAAATGGCAAAGAAAAGGCACCTGGTTGTAAGAATTGGGAGCGTTAAATTAAACATTAAATTATTGCCACTTAGGAGGCTAGCACTATTCAAGACTTGCCTCTGCTCAGCGGGACTCTTTAAGCATATCATGCATTCTTTCAGGAGAATTGTAAACAAGTGTGAAGCATTCTGTCACAGCAGGGGTGCCCTATGTGTGTAACAGCTGCCAGTCAAATAGACTTCAGGAGGCAGCTCTGCTGTCACTTGATATGAAATCCAGCACTCTTTCTGACATAAAACATCACAGCGCTTTGCAAAGAACAGATAAATGAACATGAACTAAGTAATGTGACAGGTTTGCAAAAACAGGTAGAATATCAAAAGATCCCTTTTCAGAAGGAAAGGTCTTACCATGAATCTGACCTCTATTGATCACCAGATAAACCTCATCTGCTGCTTTTGTGAGCCTTTAAATAGTTTCTGTCCCCCATTTACAAAACGGGCTTTTAAGTAGCGGACTCCTTGTGCACATAAGGAAGTATTGAAACATGGCTCCTTAGCAGCAGCACTCTTGTTGTCCTGGACAGAGCCTTTGTGCATTAACCGCTTTATGAGAGCCACAAATCCAGCAGATACAGCCAGTGCAGTTCAGTATTGGGGAAGGGTGAACCTGGTGTTGATAAATGCTTAGTGTGGGGAGGAAATTTATTTTTTGGCAAATTTGGAGGAAAAGGCAGAAGCAAAAAAGATAAAGTCACTGTTTCACCTTTGAGAAGTGTGGGATGAATTTTCGGAGTAGTGAGCAATATTCATTGTCAGTCCTGCAAATATCCCATTGACTGGCAGACAATATTTTTATTTTGCCTGGAATGTGTTTTTCTGAGTCCTGTTGAGGGGGGGGGTAGTGATCCCCCAGTGGCAGCTAAAATTTATTGCCACCCGCCTCTCTCTCTCTCGAAGAAGAAGAGTTTGGATTGGATATCCCGCTTTATCACTACCCTAAGGAGTCTCAAAGTCTCCACAACAACCACTCTGCGAGGTGAGTGAGGCTGAGAGACATCAGAGAAGTGTGACTAGTCCAAGGTCACCCAGCAGCTGCATGTGGAGGAGTGGAGACACGAACCCGGTTCACCAGATTATGAGACTACCGCTCTTAACCACTACACCACACTGGCTCCCTCTTGAGTGTTGCACTGCATGCTGTGTTATGAAGTGGCATCATTCTAGGCATTATTAAAACAGAATGGGCAGCTGCCATTTTGAGAAGCCAGGAAGATTAGAGTTTTGCACATTCTTTCCTCCATTGATTCTCACCAATGAAAAGAACAAAAACCACAACCAAATTCCATAGCGTCTGGGGCTTCAAAAAAAGGGAGGGATTTTCATTCACTCCTAACAGCAAATAATCTCTGTCAAGAATAAGATAGCAATTCTATGGCTTGCCTATCAACTTATTTTGACTTAATATGCAGGTGGGCAGGAGGCCGACTGGTGGTACCCACCATTGCAACCCCAAATGCGCCTTTGGGGGTGAAGTCAGACTGTTGGAAGGTTACAGTGCCTGCTGTAGCGACTAGTACAGAAGACATGTTTTATTGCAGCTGGGGCAGATGAAGATGACTGCTTGGTGTACCATGGCATTTCTCCTTTCTGCATTCTTCCTCGCAGTCATTCCTTCTCTGGTCACTGCTCTGTGGATATATGACCTGACTTGTAGTCTCCAGCATTCATATGTCTTTTCCCACCCAAATACCTCTATTCATCTTAATCAGGGGTCAGCAAACTTTTCCATCATGGGGGTGGTCCACTGTCCCTCAGACCTTGTGGGGGACTGGACTATATTTTGAAGGCGAAAAAATGAACAAATTCCTATGCCCCACAAATAACCCAGAGATGCATTTTAAATAAAAGCACACATTCTACTCATGTAAATGTACACTGATTCCCTGACCGTCCGCAGGCCGGATTTAGGCAGAGATTGGGTCGGATCCGGCCCCCGGGCCTTAGTTTGCCTATCCATGCTCTTAATCATGCCTTTGTGAGAACTCAGCTTGAGCTATTCATATTCTCTATCAAATTGTATTGTGTGTTTGCTTTCTACCCTGCTTCAGTCCCATTTGATACATCACAGAATTTTAAAGGAAATTTATCATACTTGAAATATTTGTACAGACATAAAAACAAGTATTTGACTATCCTCTGTGGCATTTCATTGAAATCTGTCTATAATTACTAGTGATTAGCATCAGGATTGGAAGCTTTACATAATTACTAGTTTCTGTTAATGAATGCTCCCTTTTTCTCTTCTGTGTTTGGGATTCTTTGGGTGGTGCTTTAACCTCTTCCTGTCTTTTAGTGTAAACATCCTGCAAACATGATAATTAAAAGTAAACCTTAATCAGAGTTGTATGTGAAAAATTATAAACTGAAGATAGAATTGTTTAAGGTTTGAAGGCATTTTTTTCCTCAGGCAGCAGATACAACAGTTGAAAACAGATAACTCCTCCGTATCTCTCCTGCAATTAATCACCCACTGAAGCAAGCTCTCGCATGTATCTAAACTTTTTTGAAAAGTCATGAATGCTAAAAATGTTATTCCCCTCAACACACATATTTCAAATGCCATTTGCAATTTATTAATTTATTTTGAAGATTTATATCCTGCCTTTTATAAAATGTTTCCCCGGGTAGTTTAGGATGCCTGCAAATGACCCGTTTATTCCACATTCATCCATATTTGCTCAAACAAAGTTGATATGGAATTAGACTATGTATTTGTTCTGATTTGTTTGCAAGATTATACAACTATAAGCATCCATTCTGATTTACTGACATGGTGTTTCTGCAATTTGTCCATCCCATGTTATGAGTGTGTGTGTGTGTGTGTGTGTGTGTGTGTGTGTGTGAAAGAGAGACCCTTCTAACACCTGGATTCAGTAAGTGTTCAAATATAAGTAAGGAATCAGATTTCTGGAATAGCCAGGCTACCTTCCTGGTGGGGTGATAGCCAAGGTAAGGTGACAGCCAATTGGCCATCAAGGGAACAAAGGAAGTGGATCTGTGTCAGATAACAAATGGATGCCCCCACCTCTCTCAACTGGCTGGTCATTAGAAAGATGAGAGTTGAGTGTGTAAGCTAGAAGCTGGAGCAAGAAGCAAGCTGAAATAATAATAATAATTTATTTATTGTACCCCACCCATCCAACTGGGTTGCTCCAGCCACTCTAGGTGGCTTCCAACATAATATATAGACACACAACAACAACGTAACAGAACATTACAGAAAGGGCTGCTTTCAGATGTCTACAGAAGGTTGTACAATTATTTATCTCTTTGACATTTGATTGGAGGGCATTCCACAGGGCAAGCATGACTAAAGAGAAGGCCCTAAAACCACACCTCTCACCTTGAGGGAAAGACCAGAAGGCCCTCAGAACTAGACCTCAGTGTCCAGGCTGAACAATGGGGGGGGGGTAGACACTCCTTCAGGTATACTGGGCCGAGGCCATTTGGGGCTTTAGATGAGAGCACCAACACTTTGAATTGTGCTCCGAAATCTACTGGGAGCCAATGTACATTTTTAAGGACCGGTCATGTATAGTCCTGTCGAAAAAACAAGGGTTCACAAGGGTTTTTTTAATCACATGTTTAGGAGAAGCCTATTTAAAGTTTGGAATAGACATAAAGATATTTTAGGGGGGAAAGACCCCTGGTTGGATTTCACCAGCAGAAGCTGTTACAGTGAAAAGGAAAAATATGGATAGGATTTGGGGAAAGTACAAAGATCTTGATTACAAAGAGGGCAACATAAAACTAAGAGATCGTCAGGAGATTTCCAACTGGATTCCTGATTGGTTTCAATATTTTCAAACTAACGAGAAGTCCAAAAAAGATAAGAAAAGAGGGTTTATGCAAGAAGGTTCAGAACTTGAGGGGGAGGGGGGGATAAAAAAACTAATTTCTAAAATATATAAACTACTGCTATAGTGGGAAACTAAAGATGAACTTACAAAGAAAGCAATGATTAAGTGGGCCATCAATATTGGGCATGATGTTGAAATTGGCAAATGGGAAAAATTATGGAACCAAACAATGAACTTCTCTGCATGATAAGAGAAAATGCAGTACAGGTAGTATTAGATACTGGTCAAACTAGCCAAAATGTATAAAAAAGACTCAAAACTTTTTGGAAATGTTTAGAAACTGAGGGCACATTTTTTCACCTATGGTGGAAATGCAACTGGGCAAAGGAATTTTGGGAAATTGTGTACAATGAGCTAAAAACATAATAATCTTTAAATTTGAAATTCCTAAAAAAACCCAGAGCATTCCTCCTTGATATAACTGGGAATGAATTACCTTTAAAAAGCCCATAACTTATTATTATATGCTACTACAGCTGCAAGGATAGTACATGTAAGATACTGCGATGTTTAACAATAATAATCAGCAACCAGTGGCGTAGCGTGGGTTGTCAGCACCCGGGGCAAGGCAAGTAATTTGCGCCCCTAACCCGTGGATTTGCGCCCCCTAACCCGTGGATTTGCGCCCCCTAACCCTAACCCCCAGATGTTGCGCCCGGTGCGGCCAGCCCCCCCTGCACCCCCCACGCTACGCCACTGTCAGCAACAATAATTTAAAACATTCAAAAATGTAATGCTGGGTTGTATGGTGAGCTAGTGGGGCCATGGTATGCTTCTTGGGTTGGCAGACCCAGGATCCTCATAGCAATGAGGAATAATTTGTTCCAATCCTTTCTGCAGGGCCACAGGTTGCACCAGAAACATGCCCTGGAATTGGTAGAGAGATAATCATTCCCACATTAAGGAATTTTCCTGCCCAGACTATGTTGATTTGGTTCAATATTGGTTAAAATTGTGTGTGTCCCTGTCCCTGCCCCCCTTCCCCCGCAGAACCTCAACACTGTTATATTAATAAATATAACCTTTTCCCGCTTTCAGCTTGGTGTCTTGAGCCTTCTTTCCGGGTGTGAAGGCAAAGCCATATTGATTTGTTTCTGATTAAACATGCAGAGGATTATGCTGCACATGGGGAAAGAACAAGGAGAGAAGAAATGTCAGAAAGGTGGCCGATCTCTTTCAGGCGCTGCCATTTGTCACACCAAAGGAAAGGGCAGTTACAAATACCATCAGGAGCAGGAGGAGCAATTAGGGAAGAGATTTGCAGTGCCGTCTTTGATTATGTTGCATTTTATGCCAACATAGCTTTCATAGAATGTGTCCCCCTTCCCTATGTCTAAAGCTACGTTTTGTAGTGCGTTGTA
This sequence comes from Podarcis liolepis, assembly GCF_965112155.1. Lineage (NCBI taxonomy): Eukaryota > Metazoa > Chordata > Lepidosauria > Squamata > Lacertidae > Podarcis > Podarcis liolepis. Next base: position 25,439,454 of record NC_139565.1, read on the forward strand.
TCTGAAAACAAGCTCATTTCAATGCTATAGGAATCCTAGTAAGGTAGGGTTGGGCGCTGGCAGGGGGCATGGATACATACTATTAATTTGTCTGTAAGAGAGATACTGTCACCCTTGGGAAAGTTATTGCCTCCGCGCATGTTCCTCATTACCCCAGTAAGCAATTAATCCGGATACTTGACCAAACCCTCACATTTATCTCCACAAATCGTCACCTTTTTTAATCAGTGTCCCTCGAACACTGTGAGCCATGATTCCTGATGTCGTAAGCATTTCGTGTGAGCAATTCAGCTGGAAAATAATGAAACAAAGCATTGAAGATAATTCTGTATATGTGTCCATTATTTCTGTCGGCGGAGACCTCACTTTGATTGCAACATCAAGGGCAGTGTAAACATCCGGACATTGCCATTAGAGGATTCATTCATTTCACATCGAAAGTTTGCATCAGTCTCTCTCCCGAATAATATTATTTTACAATGGGAGAAAAGGACGGAAAGGCAAAGTCTAGAACTGGAGTTTGTTCAAACAGGTGTGCTTTCTTTCGGGTTTGACATTTGCAAAATATAGGCACAACTAATTTTCTTGTAAATGTCTGTGTTCTTTATGCATGAAGGGAAATGGCACATCAAAGAGGTAAGCTTTATATTAGAAAGTGAATTCAGGTAAAGAGCTGCTAAGGACGTCACATTACAATTCCGATGAGCAGCCTGTTTACACCAGATGGGAGTTTTGTCCACAAAATATTATTTATATATGCCTGTTATCTATTTCAGATATGTGTAAATACCTACCTACCTTCCTCTACTAAGGCCTTTCAAGTGCAAACACTATGATCATAAGCTCAATGAGTGGGGTGTTGTTTAGGAGGTTTTTTGGGGAGGGGAGTGGTAACATTTACATTTGGTGATGGTTCATTTTTTGCTTGGGCTTGCCGATCAGAAGGTCAGCGGTTCGAATCCCCACAATGTGGTGAGGTCCCGTTGCTCGGTCCCAGCTCCTGCCAACCTAGCAGTTTGAAAGCACACCAAAAAAAGTGCAAGTAGATAAATAGGTACCACTCTGACGGGAAGGTAAACAGCATTTCAGTGTGCTGCTCTGGTTTCGGTGTTCTATTGCACCAGAAGCGGCTTAGTCATGACCAGGAAAAACTGTCTGCTGACAAACATTGGCTCCCTCAGCCTGTAAAGCAAGATGAGCGCCGCAACCCCAGAGTCGTCTGCGACTGGACTTAACTGCCAGGAGTCCTTTACCTTTATTACATTTCACATCTTCATTTTTGAATCTTGTCATGAATTATGTGAGGATTGTTTAATTGCTGAGATTTTTTTCATTTATTGTTTTTGACTACTTAAATGTTTTTGTTTTTGTAATTACCTAAATCTATCGATCCAAGCTGCCTTGAGCATGCTTTGACAATGGAAAGGTGTCATACAAATAAATGTTGATATACGCATTTCTATGCTCATGTTTTAGTGCTTATGGTGCTCAGGGTAGCACATGGGGTGAGAATACGAATGTGATGGGAATGTCCATTGCCAAAAAGCTAAAGAGGCTTCAGCCAGGGTGGTTTATGCTGGAAGTTTAGAACCAGTATCAGGAGAAATTACATATTCAGATTATTTCAGAATTTTTAGGGCTTGTTTTCTATTATTTTTCTTAACATTCTTCATTGTGAAAAGGGGGAGGAAAGCCAGTTTCACAACTCAGAAGATCTGCCCCCAAGCTTTTGCTGCCAAGACTATGGTGGGCAGAATGTAGCTTAGTTATGGCCCCTAAAGTGAATAGGTTCCTTAACTGTTTCTGACATTCCCTATGACAGCATTCTTCAACTGTGTGTTTCAAGATAATATTGGGCAACAACTCTCATCCCTGACTATTTGCTGATATGGCTGGGTATTGTGGGAATTGAAGTTTCACATCATCTGGTTGGAGAACAACTACCCTTTGGGACCAGTCCCTTATATATAAGTATTCTTTGAAGGTTATAATAAGTTTTCAAAATGTGGAGGCAACCCGCATTCCCCAGACATTTCATTTCCTTGGCAGACCTTTGATGTAAAATTAAATTGCACTGAAATAAACTAATCTTCACTAAACCCACTAATATTTGGACTTAAAGGTAAATAGACCGATGTCCTGATAAATGGTTTTTAGGAAGTTATTAAAAGCTTACTAGATGAGTAGCCTCCATTTGTGACTGCAACTCAGTTATCTAAATTGTTCTAACTTTGGACCTAAGAATAATGGGATCCTATCAGACAGCGTCTGCAGGGTGCTAATTATCTGCATGGCCCTCACAGGGAAGTGTTATTTTGTGTATTTTATTATCTCAGAGCCACAGTTTTGTCTCTCGTCTGCAATATCAAGTTTGCTCTCTGAAATGACTCTGTTCTCTCTAGTCAATAATACACACCCAAAAGTTTTTTTATAACCATTGTTCAGCTGTTGTTAGCTTTCTGGAAGAAATAACTTTTCTGGCAGTCCCATTCATAATACATTTATAGTGCACTCCTAGACATGTTGCCTCAGAAGTAAGCCTTATTTAGTTGAATGGAGCTTACACTTTTGTCAGTGTGTTTAAGATATTTGATTGAGTTTATATATATGCTGCTTTTCCACAACGAGTTGTGCCCAAATTGGCTGACAGCAAACATTCAAAACATAAAAACGCAGAGCCTTGGAAATTGTTGTTGTTGTTTAGTTGTTTAGTCGTGTCCGACTCTTTGTGACCCCATGGACCAGAGCACGCCAGGCACTTCTGTCTTCCACTGCCTCCCACAGTTTGGTCAGTCTCATGTTTGTAGCTTTGAGAACACTATCCAGCCATCTCGTCCTCTATCGTCCCCTTCTCCTTGTGCCCTCCATCTTTCCCAACATCAGGGTCTTTTCCAGGGAGTCTCCTCTTCTCATGAGGTGGCCAAAGTATTGGAGCCTCAGCTTCAGGATCTGTCCTTCCAGTGAGCACTCAGGGCTGATTTCCTTCAGAATGGATAGGTTTGATCTTCTTGCATTCCATGGGACTCTCAAGAGTCTCCTCCAGCACCATAATTCAAAAGCATCAATTCTTCGGTGATCCGCCTTAGAAATACAAAAATACAAAAATACAGAGCCTGTCATTAAATAAATATATAAATAAAAATACTGCAGCTTCCTTCTTCCCTCCCTTTCTTCTTTCTTTTCTTTCTTCCCTTCCTTCCTCGTTTGCTTGAAGTTGCAGACTAAATTTTATTCTCTTGCATACCCTTCTAAATCAGTGGAAAATTGTCTTGGATTAAGGTTAGTAGTAGTTTTAAGCACAACCCTTTTAGGGTGATTTAATTATGAGTGATGAGTGAGGATGTAGGTCTGAGCGCACTGGTTTCACCCCTGTTGCCATTTCCATTACCTTCCAAATCATGGAAGGTCAACATATTCATGGAGGCTCCTCATGCATTTTAGGTTCCTGAATGCCAAGGTTTTAAAATGTGCAGAGAACCACCACCAATACAGAAGGCTTCCTACTCCAGATGGTTGGAGGGTGGCAGGTACAGAGATGAGGAGCCATGTGCTTTCTCAGCACTTAATTGCAATGCCTAAAGAGACCTTGTAATGCTCAGATACAAGTATTCCAAGCAAGAGAACCATAGTTCTGCGCTGGCTAATCCGAAACAACACCAACACGGACCTTGTAAGAAAATTATGAATTGGGGTCCAAGCTAGAACAGCAGAGAAGTCACTGTTAAGGTGCACTGAGAGCTGTGGGTAGCATGTGCCAGTGTTGGATGGTATGGTGTGGTGAAGCCACTTTCAAGGCATCACTGTTGCTGAAGATTATTTGGGTGGGGCAGGACAGCAGTGATTTGGGGGCTGTTTGAATAGACAGACAGAGCTCCACTGGTACATTCATGCAGCCCCAAACTCTCCACCCTCCACTATTCAGGAAAGCTGCAGTGACGTTGGTGTCAAGAGGAATCCCTAAGGTACACATCACTCCAGCTATGCCACCCAAAGTAATGAGCAGATGCAAGATGCCATGAACTTGACACCTAGGCCCTAATACTCAAGTTCCTCAGCTAACTCTTCACCCAATGAGGCAGCTTGCCAGAAAAGGAACTCGTAACTTGAGTGAACCAAATACAAGGCACCAAAACAGCTCTCTGTGGTCATA
>NC_139565.1:25443803-25591318 GCF_965112155.1 Podarcis liolepis
GCTCAATTGTGAAATCTGAGAAACTTTTCACCTATTTGGGCATGTAGAAGCATGATAAAGCAAAAGTGTTCACCTTTTGCTCCTCTGGATTTTTACAAATCCATATTCAGATGTTTCATGGGCCATTTTCACACAACAATCACTCACATGGAAGAGTCTTGTGTCTTTAGTTCTGAAATCATGTGGCTACTCCCAGCCCCAGTGTGACCACTCGCCCACCAGCATGGCTTATTTATTCATTTATTTTGACAACTGGTATGCTACTGAATCACAATTGTCTTTAAGCAGTATACAGGAGAACCAATTTTTTAAAAATGAGTTAAAATTATAAAGTCAGAATTCAGTTGAAAAGCTCCCTGGAATAATATATTTTTTAAAATCAGTAAGGAGGTATATTTGACCTCATCTGGAAGGAAGTTCCACAAAATTGGGCCCACAATTCTGAACACATGACTCCTTGTGGAGATGAGCCACACATCTAAGCCATGTGCAGGAGCACTAACAGTGCTTTCCCTGAAGACCTTGGTGATTGAGCAGCAATATAAGAGATCAGGTGGTGTCTGAGATATATTGAACCATTCTGTGAAATGGAATTTTCCTGGCAGAGGCAGAAAAAGAGAATTGTCTCCCTGTAATGGGCAGTTTGCCATGTGTTGGAGAAGAAAACTGAGGGTTCAAATGAGTTCTGTGTTTTGCAGCACAGATTATAACTCTGCCTTCTCGGGCTCAATTTGCCTTCTGTGAAATGAATGTTTTGCAACTAGTCATACCCAGCTCAGCAGTCATTTTGTGAATATGCATGCCTCTTGTGGCAGCAGCTTTCTGATGGCAGCCATACCACCCTCGAACTGTGTCCACGGGGGTAAAAAAACTAACACAAAGCTAACACTTGAAAATAACAGAAATGAAACTGTGGTTCAAGCAAACATTTCACTCTCATAATGGCAAGGCAAAGGAACAAGTCACAACTTGCCAACTATTGCTTTTCCCCTGTTCGTGTAAGTTTATCACATTCTAATTAGGTCTATTGTCCAATTAAAATCTTTAACTTGATAAGCTTTGCTGCTCTTAGCAAGCCAATATATTGATTAAGTAGTAAACGTTATAGCAACTCAATATGGCTTACGCAACAGAATTCCCTGATCTTTTATTGTGTGTTTGTTTTGTTTTAAACCTGATTATAAAAACCAATTGTTAGGTTAATGTTTTCACCATGAGGTGAATTTTTAATTGTTAGGTTCATGTTGTGCACATTTCTGTTAAACATTCCCTTTCTACCTGATAATAGCTGAAATTTACCACATTCTGGTAGCTGATACCAGAAATGTATCACAGCTCAAAGCTAAAATTATCCACGTGGTATTAAAACTCGCTCCAAAATGGGGATTAGGTAACTCTGTGCTGTCTTGTCTATATGAAAAATGAATCTAGAATCAGAAATTACAAATACAAGTCCATTTGGGATGCTTACTTTGACTGAAGGCTAAATCTCTATGGTGGAGTCTGTGAGTCTGTTCCCTCCACCATGCTTATAAGCAGAATTCTGGAACTGAACCTGACCACTGGTTGAGATCCTCAATTCCATGCCCATTCCCACAGTTCAGCACTGATAGGAAGGCAGCACTACCCACTTGTCAATCACCTGACAGCATAACAAAGTAGTAAACTACCATCCTGGGCACACTTACCTAAGAGAAGTCCAATGGACCCATTGTGATTTACCTACAGGAGCAGCTGGCATTTTAGCAACCGAATTGCTGCCATTTACCAGGATAGAGCAGGGTGAGGCATGGTGTCAGTAACGCTGGCACAGCATGGATGCACCAATGGGAGCACTCCATGGATACAGCCCTGGCCTTGGCACAACCCTGCCCCACCCTAACCTCATGTGTGGCAGTGATGCTGCTGTCGGGAGGGTAATGGCCTAGCAATGCCCCATTCCAGTGGGCAGGGCCGTCTTACCCATAGGCGCTAGGGGTGTGGGGCACCTGGGCGCCAAGCTCTCAGGGGCACCATGCCAAAAGTCCAGGGCCCGAGAGTTGAGTCTGGAGAAGAGCCCACGTGTCGGCTGGAGCGTGCTCTTCTGCTGCGGGTGTGTTTGGGGGGTGACCAAGCCAGTGAGATGCTGAAGCAGCTGGCTGGCTCCACCGTCCTGAGCGCCTGGGACTGGGCAACCTGGGGGAGGGGGGGTGCCAGGTGGATCTTTGCACCCCAGCACCGCATATGCTTAAGATAGCCCTGCCACTGGGTTCTCCAGCTTATTCTCAGCAGACATAAATAGGATTGCACTGTTAAACCCAATAAAGCATTAAAACGAGCAATGAAAATACAAAACAATATAACTGTAAGCAAAAGTTTACTATTTCAATATGTTGTAAACCATTTTGGAATTAATAATCATAATAATATTTGTAGCTCACCTATTTGACTGTGTTGCCACAGCTTCCAACAAACACAATAAAATAATGACAAAAGGTGTAGATATAATTATTCACAGTGCTTTTTTTCTGGGGGGATATGCAGGGGTATGTATACATCTAAACATTTTGTGAAACTTTGTACTTTTGTCCATTTACTGTATTTATTTTTCCCAGTTTGAACTATAAAATGGTGATTTTCTTGAGTCAAAATGAGAGTACCCCTAAACATTTTTTTTAATAGAAAAAACCACTGATTATTCAAATTAAGTAAAATAAGCTACTTTATCACAAGAAGGTATGTTTCTATAGGATGTCATCTCATTAGCCAGGCTGTGAGTCCATCTTTTGCTTCTTTTGAACCCTAGCCTGAAACCTAGACTATATGTTCAAGTGCCAGGGATTTAAAGAGTTTTCCAGATTATCAGAAGCAGTGATTCTATGTACTGGTATCTTTACTAACGGCTAACTCCCAAGTCCATCTGCAATTTCTTCTGCCCCTCTTCCTCTCTATCACTAAAAGAGACTGTCATGAACTTCTCCACATAAATCCCCAAAAGAGTATACTCATTGTGGACTGTAATTATACACTGCTTGGGGAGAAAATCTTGCATAAAAAGCAGAGAACAACAACACCAATGCCAACAATATGTGCTAATATAATATGCTTGCTTGCTTTCTTTTGCAGATTACAGTTACAAGCTGTTCTGAGTACAGATCTTGAATAGAGAACAGCAAGATCCATGGCAACAGGGTATTCAACCCAGGTAACACCTGATCCAGGCTGCAGAGCTGGAAGGTATCAAAAGACCAGTTGCCCAATCTCCTAGACTACCTACTCATTGATTTTCTGCAGAGCAAGCCAATTCAGACACACCACGCTGTGGTCAAAGAAAAGAACAGCAATAAACACAGTGTCCCAGGTCAGAAATGTTGTACATATAGCCCCAAATGGCACAAGCAAATGAGAAATGCCGTGTAAAGAAAGGGAAGGGGAACTTCCTTGCTGAATGCATCTGTGGTAAATGGACATTGAACAAAGCAGCCCCATCATAACAATGTAAGAAGAGCTTGCTGGAACAGGCCAGTTGTCCACCCAGTCCAACATCTTGTTTTCATAATGACCAACCAGATGCCTATGACTGGTGTGGTGAACCCTTGACACACACACACCCCAGGTGTTGCTGAACTACAACTCCCATCAGCCTCAGGAATCCTTGTCCTTGGACAAGGGCGATGGGAGTTGTAGTTTAGCAACATACGGAGGGTGAAATGTTTCCCACACTTGGCCTATGGGAAGTCTACAAACACAGTCTGAGCAGAACAGCATTCTCATCTCCTGTGGTTTCCAGAAACGGGTTTTCAGAAGCATATCACCTCTGACCATGGAAGTAGATGACACTAAAATAAATTGTATGAGGGTGCACATCCATTTACCCCCTCACCATGTCCTTTCTGTAGTAGCATCAATCCTGGTGTCCACTGCATCTTCAATAGGAACTGATAGTAATACTAATTTTCTGATAAATCCAATTATTTTACTTTGTGGAATCATGACTAAGTCATTGAGACTAGGGCACAATTCCATCTTCATAAACAGAAAGAGTCTCCTAATTAGTGAAGCAAGCTTATGAAATACATTGATTTTATACCATTTAGGCTCCTCTAGAGTGCCCATTAAAATTCAACTAGCAGCACTAATGTAAAAAGCCCAGCATATCCTCAGCTAAAATATTGTTATAGCCTAAATATATGTCTATATACTTTCCATGAAATCCAAATAGCATGCCTATTATGCATCCTAAATTACTGGTTGCTCGGCAGCATCTTGAGTTGGACTTGTGCAGAGTGATTCTAACTATCATGTTTGTTCTAACATTAATCTTGTTGGTCATTATATCATTTACTGTTCATTATATCAAGAGATAAATTGCAGAAATGCTTAATATTGTTAGTTCAGCTTGGCTGGCTTCTTCAGTGACACTAATTCTATAGAGCAGTTGGGCAAAATCAATGTATAAAGCAGCATTTGTATTAAATTATACTTGTTGTATGATTGAATCAACACTACACAGAGTTTTCTCAAGTTAATTGATCAGCTCCAATGTAACAAATTAACACAATGCAGAAAACTTGCAGAAGTTCACAACAAATGCAAGCAGTAAACAACAGGCAGCAAAAACTAGGTCAGGTGGGACCAAACAACCAAAATCCATTAGTGTGTTCAAAAGGTCAGCATCACATGGAATTAAGGCTTAATGTTCTTTATTTAATAACAGGTTGTGAGTTTAAAATAAGAATCGCATTTAAAAGGGTATTTGTGCTTGGAAAGCTTTCCGCCTTTCTACAAATTGATTTTCAACCTGTGTTTGGCCATGCTTCAGTGAGATATGCAAGGATGTGAATAATAGGAGAAGTAGTGGATGTGTTATTAATATCAATAGAAAGAGTAACAGAACAGGAATAGAAATAGAAAATGACCCCTTAGCCTCCTATCTCTTCCAAAGCATGTTTGATGTAAATCATCCTAAAGTTCTTTGCCACTTTCTAATTCTGGGATTTAGTTTTTGGATTGAAGTTTCTGGGGAACAATAAACCCCATTCCGAAATTTGTGCCATTTAAGTTACCTTGGACGATTTACATCAGAGAACCCATTATTTTCAGCAGACAACCATAAGGAACTTCTCATTTTCAAGTTGGCTTTGATAAAGTGATGAAACGATCTATAATCCAGAGAGCTCATCAACTACTCCACAGTATTCGTATCCAAGATTCAGCTTCATTAAGGACTTTTTTGAGTTTATATGAGTCTCTCTTACACGTATTCCTATATACCATCTTTTCAATTCATTTCACCAGTGTTTCCATGACTACATATTGTATTGCTATTACTGTTAATAACGTGCACGGTTTCTTATGTTGTTTATGGGTCTCATTGACTTTGTCTCTGGCTTTTGTGCATCTGAGAGACCTTCTCTTTTGTCTTTACAAATAGCATTGGATTGTCAAATTCTGTTGTGCGATTCGCTGCATCTGAAGTGGAATCTGGCTGTTCTGGAACTCTGTAGCTTTAGTCTGTCTCAATAAAATTCTTTTATTATATTTTTGTTTGTTTTTGTATATGGGTTGTAGCTCCATTTTGCTCAAAAACGCAAATTTCCTCTTAAAAGTGTATTCTAACATAATACTACCTTTGAGCTCCTGCTTAAGCAACTGACTATTACCTTAGGGAGATACCATTTATTTTATTTTATTTTATTAAAAAGGAACAGTGATTGCTAAATTATTCTCTTAGATGACGTTAACAGGATTTACAAGCTTCCTAGAACCGTAATAGCATTTAGCAGTTTCCTCTGTCCTTACATTAAACACACTAAAAGATAAGTTGGGAACAAGAAGTAAACAGCTTATTCTACGGGATGGTTATTCCTCAACACCCATTTGTGTTGTCTCTGGAGATGTGCAGAAAACTGAGCCTGAGATTTGAAACACAGAGGCAAATGCTTTGCTGGAGGTACCATAGTTTAATGGTATGCCATGATGGTTAGGCGCTGACTCCATGGTCAAAGGCAGTAATGCTTCTGAGTACCAATGGCTGGGAACCTCAGGAGGAAATAGGGCTCTTGTGCTCAAGGCCTGCTTGTGGGCTTCCAACAGCCATCTGGGTAGCCACTGTACGAACAGGATGCTAGACTAGATTGGCCTGATCCATCACGTTCTTCTTAAATTATGAAGAACGTCCCAGTTTCAGTTCCTGGCATCTTTAGTTTTAAGGGTGAGGGAGCCAGTGGTGGGAAAGACCTCTGACTAGGATCTTAAGAGAACACTTGTCAGACAAAGAAAATAGTATTCATTGGCTATAACAACAACAACAACAACAACAACAACAATTTATTTATACCCTACCCATTTGGCTAGGTTTCCCCATCCACTCTGGGTGGCTCCTGACAGAATATTAAAACCACGATAAAACATCAAACATGAAAAACTTCCCTAAAAAGGGCTGCCTTCAGATGTCTTCTAAAAGTCTGGTAGTTGTTTTTCTCTTTGACATCGGGTGCCACTACCGAGAAGGCCCTCTGCCTGGTTCCCTGTAACCTCACTTCTTGCAGGGAGGAAACCACCAGAAGGCCCTCAGTGCTGGACCTCAGTGTCCGAGCTGAACGATGAGGGTGGAGACGCTCTTTCAGGTATACTTCAGGTATATACCGAGGCCGCTTAGGGCTTTCAAGGTCAGCACCAGCACTTTGAATTGTGCTCTAGGAATATGGTTTCTACTATATCCCATTACAGCATATGCTGGTGGGTATGGGAGTGTGGCTTTATGAACAACACAGGAGGAGCCCTGCTGGTCAGGCCAAAGGCCCATCTAGTCCAGCATCCTGTTCTCACAGATGCCAATCAGAAGCCGATGAGAAGCCAACAAGCAAGTTCTAAGTGCAGCAATGCTCTCCCCACTTGCGGTTCTTAGCAACTGGCATTCAGAGGCATACTGCTCCAACAATGGAGGGAGAATATAACCATCATGGCTAGCAGACATTGGTTGCCTCATCCTTCATTGTTTGTTTGTTTTTCTAATCCACTTTTAAAGCCACCCAAGTTAGTGGCCATCACTACACCCTGTACATTCATTTGATGGCCTGATCCTATTCCCTTTTAATAGCTGGCTAAGGATTGACAGAGGGACGCGGATGGCGCTGTGGGTTAAACCACAGAGCCTAGGACTTGCTGATCAGAAGATCGGCAGTTCGAATCCCCGTGACGGGGTGAGCTCCCGTTGCTCGGTCCCTGCTCCTGCCAACCTAGCAGTTCGAAAGCACATCAAAGTGCAAGTAGATAAATAGGTACCACTCCGGCGGGAAAGTAAACAGTGTTTCCGTGTGCTGCTCTGGTTCGCCAGAAGTGGTTTAGTCATGCTGGTCATATGACCCGGAAGCTGTACACCGGCTCCCTCGGCCAATAAAGCGAGATGAGCGCCGCAACCCCAGAGACGGTCACGACTGGACCTAATGGTCAGGGGTCCCTTTACCCTTTACCTTTTAAGGATTGACAGAGGACTTATTTACTTCCTTACCAGTCTTGCCTTCCCCTTAGTGCTCAGAGGAGACTTCATAAGTGCAGAACATACCACCTATACAAGAATTTGACAGAGCTCAGTGCATAAAGTGCAGCTGTTGTGATTCTGTCCTGTACAGAAGACTTGGCATGAAACAATGGTATTATTTTCCTCCATGGGCTACTAGAGCCTCTTATTTTCTCCTCGATCACCATTTTGCAATGAGGCTCCCCTCCTCAGCTATCACTCAGTGGCAACAGCTTATAAATATACAGCATGCACCCTTGTGGGAGCCAATGAAAAGCTAATTAGAATTTTATGAAGAGATGTATTTATTTTAATATTTCATGTGAAATTTCGCTTGCTCTCTTCCCCCCACCGCTGGCTCAGTAATAGCAGAAATGGAACAGAGCAGGTGGAAGAGAACTCCAAACTCCCCACCCTGATGCCATTTCAAGCAGATATTTTACAAACCCTTCAAAGCGCTATGCCATTGTTGATCATAAACTTAATTAATGAATCAATAGGATCTCACAATATTAATCCTTGATTCCATGCATCTGTACAATTGATTTAAATAATGGATGGAATTGATTGTGGGCTTGGCGTATATAACTTGAAAATCAAAAGGCTTTATTTGCAAAGGATCAACCTGTGAATGTTTTTATTTTTGAACATAGTTAATTCTGCTCATTATTTCAAGTCCAGGGTTGATGGGAAAAGTGCATGCAACTGTGATGTTTGCTGACATTTTGCATTATCCCCCAGCATTGTATTCTTTTGGAATTCATTATTAAGGAATTGAACAGCTTTTCACAGTGTGCTTCCCTCCAGATGTTTCGGACTACAACTTCCATCAGTCCCAGCCAGCAATTGGGGACAGCTTGATTGCATTGTAGGATATAATTTTTGCATGATTGTATAATGCGAAATCAATGTATTTTTCAAAAATATATTAGAATGGAAATACAAAATTCAACACAAAATTTATATTTTGTCAGTGCAATGTATTCAATATTCCAATAATGTAACCAATATAGGAACTATTTTAAAGGCCTGCAAGGTTCATAGACATTTACTTGAAATAATTGTTCTGAAGCCAATCCAGGCTTCTCTATTCATTTCAGTGGAACTCAAGCTACTGTTTCAGATCACATTATAAGGCTATCATGTATGTTACCCATCTTCCATACCAAAGATGTTTGGATACGCATAATAAATGTTGATAATATCATAGCAATATAAATGCTAATGAGCCATATTTGGAATTATACTATACTTCCTTTAATCTCTACATGTAATAATAAATATCAAAAGCACAGGATGAAATTCAATGGCACAGCTGGGCTTTACCTGGTGGTTGACACAAAGCATATTCAAAGGAAAGAATATTCCATTAGTTGTGCTTATTATATAGAAGATGCATGAGGCACCTCCGATGAGGTTTTTATTTATTTATTTATTGTCGTGGAGATTAAAATTCCCATGTGAGCATCATTGCAGTGCGACACATATGCTCCTGAGCTGTGAGAAATGGTGTCTGAAAACGCAAAGCGAACTGAGGAAGAGAATGCTGTAATACAATGTCCGTCTTTTGAAAGGAGGCAAGACTGATCCATAGAACAATATGATACTTAGCTTGCAATATCTGAATAAGTGCAAATTCCAAAATATGGCTGTGTTTTGGTTCACATGTTGCTTCACAAAGTGTTAATTAGGCAAGTATGCCTTTAAATTTGAGCAGAATCATATTTGTCCCTGATCCAGCAGTGTGTCAGACACCAATTCTCACGCATAGCAAACCATGACGGCCATCTTGGTTTTGGTACCCTAACCATGACACAGTCTCCCCAGAGAGGTCCAGTTTCCCCCATGATGTTTTTAGCTGATTAGTTCAAACACTCTTCTTCCTCTGGGTCTCTGACGAGTTTTAAATTCATGCTGGTTAAATGGATTGGTTTTTTGCTCCGACTGCATGCCTGCTTTTGGGAACCTTTTGTGTTGCATGCTTTTAATGTTGTAAGCTGCCTTGGAGGCCTTTTTCAGAGACAAAAGGAAGGAATATAAATTATCGTATGACGAAATGAGCACTAACACGCTACTGGGGGTAGAGGGATCCAAGAAATATATCTCTTGGATAGTGATCAATCTGTTGGCTGCTGGATCTTCCCTCCCCACTTTGGTGGATAATGAGTTTTGTACTGTGAGTCAGGATAATGCACACATTTTTTCCCCAGCACATGCCTTATGTGGTTTTGATCAGAGCCACAGAATCTTGCTTTAATTATATTATATCATTTGTTAGCACATATATGTGGATGACATCAGCATATATTTTGATGTACTAGAACTTGTTTTGGCATGAAATCAGATGAAATCATACGTATTACTGTTGTCTCTTTTAAATACGTTGGTGGAGGCAAAATGCCCATCTCAGATTTCAAGATGGGCATTTTGCCCCCCACCATCACCTTTAAAAGAGACAAATTAAAGCTTATGCCAAACCAAAGGATGCCAGCGGAGTTTATTTCAACACGTTCATTTACTTACACACATTAGACATCATTAGTATGTTTCATTCATAAGTTATCCTTAATTACCTGAAGAATATTCCATTTACTTTTGCAATTTATGGCTTCATAAGAAAATAACTTGTAGAAGAAACATTTCCCTAATTTGCATGGCCTAATTAGGAGAATATTAATTGCTTATTTTACAATCAGTAATTTGATTTTTGTTTTGGGCATGTGTATGCGTAAAGACAAGACACTATTTCCAATTAGTTAAAATGAAATTGTTACCAAGCAGAGATGCCTTTAATGTTTTGTTGAAACCTGCGAAGGGAATATTTACCTTTGCATATTGTTCTGACCTTCTCTGCTCCACCAACATATGCTCAATTTTCTCTCCATTTTACCCCTTCAGATGTAGAACTTTGTGATTAATATCGCTTCCTGGCATTGCCTCTTCTGCTAATGAAAAATATTGGGTGTTCCTTTTTTGCATCCCTGAATGGGAACTCACACAGACCAAATAGTGTAGGTGAACTCTTTATTCACTCTTCTAATTGGTTGGGAATAGTGTTTGAAAGTCTCAAGTAATTTGCCATTATTATAATGAATAGCATAAACTGCAATTTTTCATAGTAATTAACTTGTGTCAGCACCATTATTTTTCATTAATTATAAATGAAAAAGAATGAAAGAACACCCACAGAAACAGATGTGTGAAATTGTCTCCGAGGTTCTGTTCTACGCCTCCCACCCGCTTCCTCTTTAATAAATTGTACGTGATTTGGGGACCCAGCTAAACAAGAATGCAGATGGTCCTAGCTATCCAGGGAAGAGAAGGACAAAGAGCATTTAATAAGCCTGCTGCCCATGAACTCCACTGTTTCCATGAAAAACACTGTTGATACTGACACTAGAGATACAGCAAATACCAACTGGAACATGTAGCAGAGGCAGCTGTGAAAAGTTGGGCAAACCCAATCTGACAGGGCAGCTATCCATTTTGTTTAGAAGTCAAAATAACACTATCTGTTTTTGTCAGGCTTATAAGACCCGGGTGAGCTGGATTAAAGGCAATGGACAGAAACCACACACTTTAATTTAAAGCAATATTTTTGGGCTTGGAAAAGTGGAATATTCATTTGTTTACGGTTATTCTCCTTCCTTCCCCAAAGCTCCTAAGCTGTGTCTGTTTCTCAGATTTGAGCATGTTGGTCTCTGTGGAAGTTTACCTGCTATCCTTCCTTCCAGTCTCATTTCTTTGAATTGTGACCTTAACTTCCTACTAACAGAAGAAAAAGGTTGCTTCATCCAGACCCATTATCCATCAGAACAATGGCAGTCTTTGTGTTACTGAATGTCTTATGACACTGAGCAACTAACCTGGTACTAACAAGGTGAGGCACAAGCAGTGGGGTGAGTTAGGACCATATTTCATTAATACTATCTACAGAGGAAATGAGAAGAGGCTCACTTAACTTCAACCATGGGTGAGCAAAACCCTGCCCATCCCAAACCCTGGACCCCACCTTATGGAGGGTTGGAGGCCATCCTACTCAGCCACGTTCCAAAGAATCACAACTCTGGACATATATTCTATATCCAGGATAAGTACCTCACAACCCAGAGCAGCTGGATTGTGGAAACTCTGTTTGCCCGTTCCTTTGTCTAACATTAACCTTTCCTTCTCCTTCTTGCCAACGTTGTAACCATGCAACCCACTGATCTGCACTGACCCCTAATTCCCCTAGAATTCAGTACAGGCAAAAATATGCTTTCCAGCTCGGCCAATTTGCAGGTAGGCAAAAAACCCCACAAAACCCTACTCAGCCTTGAAGCAACTGGAAATCCTATCCTGGAGCAGAGGAAACATGGCCAAACCTGTGGATGCCCTCTCCTTAAATTGTGATGCTTGCATGTGTGCAAATGGTCTTGCAACCATTTCCCCAGATACAGCACTACAAGGCAGGCAGAAGTAGACTTCAGTTTGCCACAGCTGCCCAAAGCAGTGATCCTGTGGTGAATTTTATATGCACACATCTTTGTATGAAGTTTAAAAGGTCTTATCGTACCAATAGTCCTTATCATGCTATGAGTAACCATGCCCTTGTCTTCTGCATTCCTAATGACCTCTGTTTGGGGAGTTAATACTCTCTTCCCAATTAAATACCTTTTATTCGTTTTAATGGAACAGTTTTTAATCATTTTAACTTCTCACCTCTGGATTTCTTTAGATAAATGGTTGGCTTTAATCATTTTTCCCCAGTAGACTAGCTTAGGATGTGCAGAGCAGGCTAGGTTAGGGGACACAGGGGGATAGGGTTGCATCTTCTACCTAAGGCAACTGACTCCACACTATGTCTAATGGTAGAACTGGCCCTGATTTTTACTATATATTATGTAAGTGCACTTGTGGGCTTTTTTTGTACTAAATTTCAACTTACCATGTGACATTTGTGTGTATCATGGTCCACATCCATGCGCCAATATGCCCTCAAATATTTTCCCCCAGCCAGTCTCTTCCACACATAGAATCATAGAATCATAGAGTTGGAAGAGACCACAAGGGCCATCGAGTCCAACCCCCTGCCAAGCAGGAAACACCATCAGAGCACTCCTGACATATGGTTGTCAAGCCTCTGCTTAAAGACCTCCAAAGTAGGAGACTCCACCACACTCCTTGGCAGCAAATTCCACTGTCGAACAGCTCTTACTGTCAGGAAGTTTTTCCTAATGTTTAGGTGGAATCTTCTTTCTTGTAGTTTGGATCCATTGCTCCGTGTCCGCTTCTCTGGAGCAGCAGAAAACAACCTTTCTCCCTCCTCTATGTGACATCCTTTTATATATTTGAACATGGCTATCATATCACCCCTTAACCTCCTCTTCTCCAGGCTAAACATGCCCAGCTCCCTTAGCCGTTCCTCATAAGGCATCGTTTCCAGGCCTTTGACCATTTTGGTTGCCCTCCTCTGGACACGTTCCAGTTTGTCAGTGTCCTTCTTGAATTGTGGTGCCCAGAACTGGACACAGTACTCCAGATGTGGTCTGACCAGAGGAAATACAGTGGCACTATTACTTCCCTTGATCTAGATGCTATACTCCTATTGATGCAGCCCAGAATTGCATTGGCTTTTTTAGCTGCCGCGTCACACTGTTGGCTCATGTCAAGTTTGTGGTCAACCAAGACTCCTAGATCCTTTTCACATGTACTGCTCTCAAGCCAGGTGTCACCCATCTTGTATTTGTGCCTCTCATTTTTTTTGCCCAAGTGCAATACTTTACATTTCTCCCTGTTAAAATTCATCTTGTTTGCTTTTGCCCAGTTCTCTAATCTGTCAAGGTCGTTTTGAAGTGTGATCCTGTCCTCTGGGGTGTTAGCCACCCCTCCCAGTTTGGTGTCATCTGCAAATTTGATCAGGATGCCCTTGAGTCCATCATCCAAGTCGTTGATAAAGATGTTGAATAAGACCGGGCCCAAGACAGAACCCTGTGGCACCCCACTAGTCACTCTTCTCCAGGATGAAGAGGAACCATTGATGAGCACCCTTTGGGTTCGGTCAGTCAGCCAGTTACAAATCCACTGAGTGGTAGCATAGTCAAGACCGCATTTTACCAGCTTCTTTACAAGAATATCATGGGGCACCTTGTCAAATGCCTTGCTGAAATCAAGGTAGGCTACATCCACTGCGTTCCCTTCATCTACCAGGCTTGTAATTCTGTCAAAAAACGAGATCAGGTTAGTCTGACATGACTTATTTTTCAGAAATCCATGCTGACTATTGGTGATCACAGCATTCCTTTCTAGGTGCTCACAGACTGTTTGCTTAATGATCTGTTCCAGAATCTTCCCTGCTATTGATGTCAGACTGACTGGGCGGTAATTATTTGGGTCCTCTCTTTTCCCCTTTTTGAAAATAGGGACAACATTTGCCCTCCTCCAGTCTGCCGGGACTTCGCCTGTTCTCCAGGAATTCTCAAAGATGACTGCCAGTGGTTCTGAGATCACATCTGCCAGTTCTTTTAATACTCTTGGATGCAGTTCATCTGGCCCTGGAGACTTGAATACATCTAATCTAGCCAAATATTCTTGTACTATCTCCTTAGTTATTCTGGGCTGTGTTTCCTTTGCTGAATCATTTGCTCCAAATTCTTCAGGTCGGGCATTGTTTTCTTTATCGGAGAAGACTGAGGCAAAGAAGGCATTGAGGAGTTCAGCCCTTTCTGTGTCCCCTGTTTGCATTTCACCATCTTCTCCTCTGAGTGACCCCACTGTTTCTTTGTTCTTCCTTTTGCTACGAACATACCCATAAAAGCCTTTTTTGTTGCTTTTAACCTCTCTAGCAAGCTTGAGTTCATTCTGTGCTTTAGCTTTTCTGACTTTGTGTCTACACGTGCTGGCTATTTGTTTGAATTCCTCTTTGGTGGTTTCCCCCCTTTTCCATTTTTTGTACACATCCTTTTTTAATCTTAATTCAGTTAAAAGTTCTTTAGATAGCCACCCTGGTTTCTTTAGGCACCTTCCATGTTTTCGTCTCATTGGTATTGCCTGACGTTGTGCTTTTACTATCTCCCTCTTAACAAACTCCCAGCCATCATGAACTCCCTTTCCTTTTAGTATTGCTGTCCATGGGATCTCACCCAGCACTTCCCTAAGTTTTATGAAGTCGGCTTTCTTAAAGTCAAGAAATTGAGTCCTAGTATGCTTGGCTGCTACTTTCCGCTGTATAGTAAACTTCAGAAGAGCATGATCACTCGCGCCTAATGATCCTTCCACATCTACCCCACTAACCAGGTCATCAACATTGGTTAGGACCAGATCTAAAATGGCTGTCCCTCTTGTTGCTTCTCCCACTTTCTGGACAATGAAGTTGTCTGCAAGGCCAGTGAGGAATCTGTTTGACCTTATGCTCTTGGCTGAGTTTGACGTCCAACAAATATCCGGGTAATTGAAGTCCCCCATTACTACTATCTCCCTTCCTTTTGCATGCTTGGCCATCTGTTCCAGGAAGGCAGCATCTATGTCCTCCGTTTGGCTTGGGGATCTATAGTAAACTCCCACAATGAGGTCTCTGTTATTCTTCTCTCCCTTAATTTTGACCCAAATGCTCTCACTTTGGCTTTGAGGTTCTAAATCTTGGATCTCTTCACAGGTATACACATCCCTGACATATAACGCCACTCCTCCTCCTTTCTTGTCTGGTCTGTTTCTCTGAAATAGATTGTATCCCCCCATTATTACATTCCAATCGTGGGACTTATCCCACCAGGTTTCAGTGATGCCTATTATGTCATATTTAGTTTGCTGTACCAAGAGCTCAAGCTCATCTTGTTTATTTCCCATGCTTTGCGCATTAGTGTACAGACATTGAAGTCCATTAATCATTCCCCCGTGTCTCTTATTTAAGGATTTTTTCCTCCCTCCACTAGGTCCGCGTGCTGTTTGCTCCATTTGGTCTATGACATTTGGATGATCATCTTCATTAATTGATAGACTCCTACCTTCAGGAGCACTGTCTCCCTCCCCCACATTAGTCAGTTTAAAGCCCTCCTGATGAGGTTTCTGAGATTTTTGGCAAAAACATTTCTCCCAACCGTTGTGAGGTGCAGCCCATCACTTGCCAGAAGTCCATCTTCAAGAAACTGCAGTCCGTGATCTAAGAATCCAAACCGTTCCTGTTTACACCATTTGCGAAGCCAGCTGTTCACTTCCACTATTTTCCCCTCTCTCCCTGGGCCACGTCGTTCAACTGGGAGGACAGACGAGATGACAATTTGTGCATTTAGTTGCTTCAATTTCCTGCCGAGAGCCTCGTAGTCTCTTTTGATCTTCTGGAGGCTATTGTTTGCAGTGTCATTGGTTCCCACATGAACCAAGAGGAAGGGGTATTCGTCAGTGGGTTTTATGATTTTTTGCAGTCGTTCAGTTACATCTTGGATCTTAGCCCCGGGGAGACAGCACACTTCCCGAGACATCTTGTCAGGCCCACAGATCACTGCTTCTGTTCCCCTCAGTAGGGAATCCCCTATCACCACTACACGCCTCCTCTTGGGTTTGGTCGGGGTTCTTCTGTGAGCTGTCTATCATCTCCATCCTACCTGCAAAGCTAAACAGTTTTAAAATACAGACATGCTTTCACCTATGCAAGATTGAACGTACTGCCATCAGCTGTACTAGAGGGTCGCTTCCATCAAATTCCACTTGAAAAATGTTTATGCCCATGTGGAGACCGCAGTATCGAATCAGTAGCGCATGTTCTACTAGCTTGTTCTCTTTATAAA
Source organism: Podarcis liolepis (assembly GCF_965112155.1). Taxonomy (NCBI): domain Eukaryota; kingdom Metazoa; phylum Chordata; class Lepidosauria; order Squamata; family Lacertidae; genus Podarcis; species Podarcis liolepis. The sequence goes on from NC_139565.1 coordinate 25,460,067, forward strand.
GATCTGTGTAACGAGCTTATTATCCCTTTTTTATTATCTATACGTACCAGGTCATTCATCCACTGCTACAGTGTCTTTACTTCTTGCAGACCAAGATTACCAATTAGAATAAGACCTAACCACCTGACTAATCTTTGTTAATGAAAGAAAGTAAAGAAAACCCAGTCACTCATGTTTTATTTGTGGTCAAGGACAGTTATTAACTCTTTTATTTGTATAGAACTAAATTCCTAGAATGTATTTTGTATAGCCAACCAATTAGTTATATCTTTAGTTATATCTTTGCTATGGCTTGTGGCCGACGCAAATAAAGATTCTATCATCTATCTATCTATCATCTATCTATCTATCTATCTATCATCATCTAACTACCTACCTATCATCTATCTATGCCCTCAAATACTTGCCTGGGAGTGCAAGAGGGTGATGGATAGAAAAGATGTCAGATCCCCTGCCTACTGAAAGGGATTGTGGTGAAGAATGAAATACATTCAAAAGAGCTGAGAATTACTGTGTTCTGCGCTAACAGTAACTATTCTCCCACCCAAAGTCTAGTCTATTTCCATAATTCTTTTCAGCTGGTGCTGGGCCCAAATCAATGTCTGCGTCCTCCTCCCCAATTGTACAAAGGAACCCATGCTGTAAGCAAATAATCAGGCTGCCTGCAATTGGCTATAGTATTTAGAGACATCTGAAAAGATGATTTAAGTTGTTGGGTTGTTGCTGTTGTTTTTACATTGCATGTGACTTAATTACCAAAATGGCCAAATGACATGCATTTGCATTTCACATTCACGAGTGAATGAGGGAAAAATGAACTAACAAACTTTTGTATGGATATACAAATTCAGATTCATGTATTCACTCACATGCACAAATTCTCGCATTTGGCTCATTAACTTGAACTGGGCACTTTGTTTCAGCTCTGTTGCTTTCTAATTTAGGGACACTGAATGAGAATAGGGTAATTAAAGAGAATCCTATAATTACAAGCTACTCTAAATGCAACCTAGGGTGCAGCAGAGTTGTGGGGGGTGGAAATAGTTGTACAAGGGTAAAATAATGTGCTTGCTATTCTTGGGCTCTTGTTGGATGAAGATGCATGGAAAAGCAAGAACACGTAACTGCAGGGGACTGTTGTTTAAACCTACATCACCATAGGGAAACCTAACTTGTTATTAATATTACTGTAACATTATGGATTCCAGAAAACTGGCTTCCATAGTATGATGCCCATATCTGAAAATATACTTACTGACAGACTAAAAAAAGTAATAGTCTGAGAAACTCCAATTCACACCAACCTGTTGTAAATACCCACTGAGCTCTTGCATGGGGAAAATGCTATATTTCTCTGAGGTTGCAATTCTCTGAGTTCCCTGGGAAGACGAATTGATTGTTAAACCACTCTGGGAATTCCAGATCTGTGATAGAATAGGGGCCTCCTAACAGCTCTCATTACCCTTAACAAACTACACTTTCCAGGTTTCTTTGGAGGAAGCTGTGACTAGTGCCAGGTTTATATATAAGCTAAACAAGCTATAGCTTAGGGCTGCACTCTCTTGGAGGGGGGGGGGCCCAAAAAAATTAAAGGAGAGAAAAAAAAGATGTACATTTCCAAGATAAAATAAAATAAAATAAACCCTACATACAGCAACAGTGTTTTGTGTTGTGTAGGCTCCTATGATGTAAGTAATTGGCCCTGCCTACTTGTCTGCTCCCTAAAATATCACTGGTTAGATACCTATTAGGTCCATAAATTACCATATAGCATATATTCAACACAAAAAACAGTAACAATTTGTTGATGACAAAGGACAGTTGGACATATAAAGGGTCCCATTACCTTTAGTAGCTTAGGGCCTCATCAAACCTAAATCTGGCCCTGGCTGTGACTGTTTAATGTGGTGTGTTATAGCCTAAGATATCTAGTGCAGTTGGGGGCCTAGTCATGTTTAGAAAAGACCTACTGAAATAAATGGGATTGATTGTGAAGTGTGAATTCAACCTGTTATATTCTGGTGCCTTCCAGCTCAGGTCATGCAGCTTTTTGCAATGGGCAAGTTTACTAGGACTAGAAAACCAATGTTTCATAGACACTTTCACCATTTTTTGAAGCCCCAAAATAAGTACAGTGGCGTCACAAGAAGTGGAAACGAGGCTTTCTCACCGACCCGAGTATCTGTTCTTCTGTTAGAGGAAGGCGTGATAAATGCACATTCAAAGCAGAGATGCTGAAAAGGGAGCAGCTAAAAATACTACCTAAAAGGAAGTTAAGAGAGTCCTTATGTATCTTTCACACTAGAGAAAATAAAATCTCCAAACTTTACAGCAGGTGGTTGGCATTTACAACAACGTTCTAAAATAACCTTGATTGAGATAATTCCATCCCATTATGGCTCAGCTTCTCAAAATAGGACCATTCCCAGCATGTTGAGCAGCTGTAGTTATGTTCCTTCCATGAAATGAGCGATAGTTCACGTGACCAGCTGAAGTGACATTGATCAAGCCTTGCACTTAATAGACTTGTTCCCTCTGATGAGCAATGTGTTCCTGCGATAACAAAGCTCAAGCCTGTGATAGCTGATCTTCAGGCGAGCAAGATATCATGTGATAGTGACTATTCCCATGCTTGGGGAAGTTGTGTTCCATAAATGCTATTTCTGATTGCTGGTAAAGGGTTTTCACCTTGAGCTATTGGCTCAGCAGTGCAGCTAAAAAGAATCGAGGTCATTTTGCTTGTTTTCTTTCTTGTTTTCCATTTGCTGCCACAAATGGATGGCCCTGGAAAGGAACAATTGCGACTCAGCTACCTGTGGCTGCTTATCTTTTCAAATGCCATGTAATTACTCTGTATTTTACCCTCTGTCATCTCTACTTACTGCCCGTCAAAGCTATCCACCAGCTGAAACTGTCAGGAGGGATGTGTTTTTCATTTGTGTGCAAATAAATGACATGAAAAACTTATGTCAATGTCAATCTGCCTGGTGCTGGAAAAACAAAAAACCCCAGCTACAATAGGTATGAGCAAGTTCATCAGCAACACCGATAAAGGAAGCAAATGAATTCCAGTGATAACTTTGTATTTGCACTGGCGTTTCTGACTCTAATCAGAATCTAGCACATTATAATAGGAGTCTGGCACCTGAGATTTAAGGGCAGGGTCCACATCACTGAATTCCAACCATTTAGGGATCGTTACTGCTAATGCTTACAATTTATTTGGAATCTGAATGTGGGAGAACAATTTCTAGAGTAACTCAAGTCCTCAGCCATACCAAGTGGGCATTGTTTTCTCTTTGTGTATAGATATGCACATGGTGTTAAGTATAGTGATTTAAGTGCTGAAATTGGGAATGCTTAAATGTATTAATGTGCGTTTAAGTCTGGAATGCTCCTGAGTAACTCTTGTGTGATTGGCTAACTCTGGTCACATGGGTATCTTATTACATCCTCCATTTTGTTTTGTGCATGAGAGTGACTTGACTGCAATGGCTTCATCTCCATAAACACTGAAGAAGAGACCATGTTAGATAACTCTCTCCCTAAGCGCAGTAGAGGAGAGGAGTGCTAATGTTTCTGTGTGAATGTATGCGTCAGAAATACAGAGGTTGATGTTATGTACTGAAGTTCTCACCCTGGGCCAGCAGGGGGATACTGTAGATAGTTATGCAAATAAGGGATCAAAAATGACGTTCAGTGATTGGATAGTTTTAGAAAATTGTTACAGTTACGTTGTACTGGAGCTCTGTATAAGCAGGCTGACTGAACCCTTCGGTTTAGTTCTGTTCTGGCCTGTGAATAAATAAGAGCTGTTTGAAGAATCGCTGTGTCGTCTGATATGTTCACCCACAACTTAACAGTTGATGTTCTCCCAAAGATGCAGTAAGGAGAGGTCTGCTGGAAGGAGAATGTGGAAACCTCTCAGAAGGAAATGCATGGCCCGGCTGGGTAATGGACAGAAGGCTCAGTGCAAGTGCTGGAAAGAGAGAAAAACTCCATTTGTTTGAATGTTTAAGGAAGAATCAACTAAGAAAAACTAAGCCCATGCTTGGATAAACATGTGCATGTAAATACTTTGCATATATTCTTCTTTAGCTATATGTTCTGCAAGTAAAAGCCTTTTGAATAGTATAACAAGTGTTTGCACACCATTTTAATTTCAAGTAAAGAGTCAGTATTGCACATGATTTGGCTTCCTAGCTGCAATTTAGCTACTCTGCCAACACGTGGTTCCTAGAAGTGACAATTGCACACAATGTCTACCATGATGTGGACTCTACAATTCCATGATTCTGTGACAGATTCTGTGGATGGTTGGCAGGTAGGTTTCTGCTGACTATGTGAGCTATTTACTAATGGAATGCAGAAGGCTTCATTATGAACAACTACTTTTGAAGGCTAATTCCAGACAAATGCAACTGGGATGCAGTAAAGATGCCTTTAGCAAATATGACTGTGGATGAGAGAGGAAGCAATCACATCTTTTACCTGGATCCACTTAACCTACATTCTGAGTGTGCCAACTTTGGTCATACAACTTGGCCCAAAAGCTCAAGTCAATATGACAAAGAGGCATGAAAAGAATTAAATATTGTCACTTTCGTACAAATGCCACAAACGTAGCTTTTGAATTATTGAAGTCAGAAATTAGAGTGTTAGTCACAGCTGGCGAAAATAAGATGTGTAGTAGGTGTCAAAATCCATGACTAAAGTCAGAAACCTGGAAAGAACTGAATATAAATGTAGTTGTAAATGTAATTATTTGAAAATGTTTGCTTTTCTTGACAGATCACTTGCCGAGAAGCACTGGAGCAGAATGTCAGACCCCTGTTTTTTAAATATGCTGGATGAACTCCCTGTCAATTTGCAAGCAAGAGATGTATGCAGTGATAAAGGGGAGAAAAAACACCAGTTTGGGATTGATTGTGAGCTTTTGTTCTCTGTGATGTCTCCCATGCACAGGGAAATGTCCATGTAAGGGACTATTGCATCATTTTTAACGCCACATGTTTCTATATTGCCCAGCAAAAAGTATTCCCCAGCAGCTTTTTATGGACACTGTAAATAGATACACTGCATAAGGCACTACCACCCCGAAGGTCCAAATCTATTCTTAGATGTGTCTGGCAAAAGATTGTATAAGAGCAATTGCTTATTAGGTATGACTTTATTATTGAGCTTCATACTTATTTCTATTTATGGTGATTTTTTTAAGGAGAAGGGAGGTAAATCAGTTCTTTATTTACCATCAGTAAATAAAGTTTATCAGTGGGGCTTTATAGAGCTGTGCAGCAACACAAAACTTTTGCCTCTGTGGCATATATATGACCATGAAAAAGGCCCAGACTTCTCCGAAACTAATGAGTGCTCAAATGCTAGAACTTCTTCCCAGTCCTTCAATGTATCCTGGGCTGATATGTCTGCTGCTGATGACAGGGCATTGCTACACACATATCCATGCTTCATTCCTAGGCCCACTTGACTTCTTTACTTGCCATTTCTTCTTCCCAAACATTCAACTTTTTCTGTAATAACAACCTCTCTACTTTTCCTTTGCTTCATGTCATGCATCAGCAATAGCAAGTTTAGCTTTAGCAGTAGCGTGACTAGAGAGCTCCCTTCCACTTCCTGGTGAAGAAATGCAACTTTAAAGAAGCACGTGCTTTCCATCGTCCCACATTAATCTCTGGCATCTCCATGTCTGAAACCATGGCTAGCTAGTCTCCATAAATATAGTCCAATAGTTCCTTGTTTGGCTGCTTTTGCTCTGCCTCCCTTGGTACCACAGCATGCAGAAGGAGAGCAGGGAATGTACCTCTTGCTTTCCCCTTCTAGAACTGTCCCAGCTTCCTAGGGCAAAGAGGTGGCATCTGTGCTACTGCTTAGTCTCTTCAGCGATGCAAGAGGACTCCCCTTTTCAGACATGGACTGCAGTCCACTAGCTACTCCATTCTCCTTCTAGTCAACCCAAAGCATGGGAACAGTTCAGTACTGCCTGCAGACCTCTATGTCTCCATGTTGCTAGCTAGTCACACTAGCTCCTCCAAGATTTCTCTCTTTGCTTGCCTGTCACTCAACTAAGCACTCTTCTCTTAACCCCTTCCTTTCCTCTTGAGTTATAAGGCATTTTGAAGCCTCAAAGCCAACCGCTGTGTCTCATCCCCCCTGTTACTCGTCTGCCTTATCAGGCTACTCTGGGGGAGGCAAAACCACCTGACTTATCTGCAGGCAAGCGCTGTTGACTGGGGCCCAGATTCTGACTCCAAACTGGTGGCCAACACAGGATGCAGCCAGGAGGCCCCTAGAAATCCTTCAGATAACACAGTAAAACTATTCCATCAAAACATTTCAACAAATGAAAAGGCCTTTGTGTGATCAGGTGGTGACCGCCCCAGCCCCCAGGGACCACCAGAAAGGAATACAGTGGTACCTCAGGTTACAGACACTTCAGGTTACAGACTCCGCTAACTCAGAAATAGTACCTCGGGTTAAGAACTTTGCTTCAGGATGAGAACAGAATTCGTGCGGCGGCAGCAGGAGGCCCCATTAACTAAAGTGGTACCTCAGGTAAAGAACAGTTTCAGGTTAAGAACGGACCTCCAGAAGTTCTTAACCCAAGGTACCACAGTAATGACTCTGACAACGTGTTATGGAATTAAAATTAGGCCACAACTTTATTAAACTTTCAAATGTAGGAAGACCTTGGCTTAGGCCTTGGGTGTGTTTCCCTCCCAGCCCCCTAGCTGGGGGAAGTGGGGCACCTCAGGGATATAGGGGTGCACTGTGAGACGTATGTATATGCAGGCAGCCCACCCCATATCCCTACACACAGGGTAGTCCACTGACAACCTTTCAGTGTATGGACAGTGACACCCATATTACAACCCCTTTAAGAGGGGACCCTGGAATCGCCGCCGGGGGGGGGTGAGTCACCAATTCACGCTCCCCTCCATTATAGGGAAGAAAAGACTAAAGGTCTTAAACAGCATTGTTAAAGTTGTGATGAATTGCTACAAGGAAGCAATGACAAAACCTGCCAATGCAGGAAAAATTTCTTCCTGGTTCTTCAACAGCAACCAGTCAAAAGGCTGTAGCAGCGCCCGCTAAACAGGAAGACAAAAGGTTAACCTGCAAACAGGAAACATTAAACAAAGGGAGGGTTGGGTGGGTGAAGCTCCTGAGCCGACTGCCTGGCTGCTGCAGGCTCCACCTCCTATTTATGCGACTGGCCCCACCTCCCAGCAGTGTAAATTGACTAACTGAGGCTGGGCGCGAACCTCCAAAGAATAACACTGAGAGGCAGGCCAGCCCATACATACTGGTAATTTCCCTGGGCTCCGAAGCACCACGCACGATCCCGCAAAGGGCACCCACAGTGTAAAGTGTGAGTGCTCATTCTCCATGTTACCAAAAGCTGATACAGTGGTGCCCCGTAAGACGAATGCCTCGCAAGACGAAAAACTCGCTAGATGAAAGGGTTTTGCGGTTTTAGAGCTGCTTCGCAAGACGAATTTCCCTATGGGCTTGCTTCGCAAGATGAAAAAATCTTGCGTTTTTTGCAAGTTTGTTTCCTTTTTATTAACACCGTTAATACAGTTGCAGCTTGACTTCGAGGAGTACCTCATAGAACGCGGTGTGGTAGCCTTTTTTGAGTTTTTTTGTGATTTTTGAAGCTTTTCCAAAACTTTTCCGACACCGTGCTTTGCAAGACGAAAAATTCGCTAGACGAAAAAACTTGCGGAACGAATTAATTTTGTCTTGCGAGGCACCACTGTAATCATTACCACAAGCCCTGGCAAAACTTGCTAGGTCCTATTTGCTGATCTTAATGCCCTTCCTAGGCAGTGGAGGGAAAGATTTTCAGGCAACCTGTTCCAGAGTTATTTAGGGTTATAAATGTAAACTGGCTTAGCAGTAGGGCAGGTTCTCTAGCACTGGCATAATATGTACGTGATAAGGAGCAGCACACACCTGTGGCATTTTGTACCCCTGTGGCCTCCAGACCAACTGCAAGAAAAGCCCCACATAAGGCGCTCTTTTGTTCTTATTATCCCATGAAACGGCTTCCAGCAAAGTGCTACACATGTCTATTTAGAAGTAAATCCCACGGAATTCAATTCTGATTTGCTCCCAGGTAGGCGTGTATAGGATCACAGCATTAGAAACTAAGGCTGCAATGCTAACCCCACTTACCGGGGAGTAAGCACCAATGAATTCATCAGGACATCTGAGTAGGCATGGTGAGGTTTGCATTGCAAAACATTCTTCAGATACTATTTAAGGGAAAGGGTACAATAACCCTTTGGGTGGTTTTGGTTATAAGAACCAAAGTAAGAGGAGGTAAATAAATTTATTACAGTTTTAAAAGTAATTATTTGTTTGATTCAGATGACAGTTGCATGAGTGTCAAAGAGAAAGAAGTACACAATCACCACAATCCATCTCCTTGCACAGATGCTAGCTTCAATGTATGAATTAAACCACTGAGCTTGACAGAGTGGTCCCCATTCACTTAATTGGTCAGAATAGCTCAGTGCATGAAAAATAAATGCAGGCAGTGCTCCTTCCATTGTAGTGAATGACAAACCTTGTCACACAGACAACAGAGCACCTGTATTAGGGGGGACAACCCCAAATTCAGTAAAGAAAGAATAAAATGATGTTGCAAAAGAGAACATTCAGTATGTTTTCATTATCAGGGTTTTTGTTTTTTCCTTCCAAAGGGCAGGAAGACACTGTGTCCTTTCTAACCTCCAATGTGAAAATATGTCAAAATATATGCAAACGTAAAAGAATGTTGACTAACATTGAAATTGTGCAAAGGGAAAGAAAAGGAGAGATAATAATCAGCCAATAAGAAAACCATAACTGGGTAGTAATGGGGGAGGGGATAGTAAAGAATGATTTAAAGCAACCTATATGATGTATTCCCCCCAAACTGTACAATTGATCTTCCTGAACTAGTTCGCAAATCAAGGGAAAAAATATTTTGTAATCCCCATGTCCAAGTTGTTACATACTTCTTGATGAAGTACCTGTGAAAACTCTGGAGGTTAGCCATCTACTCTGAGAGGCCATATGAAGTACTGGCTGTTAGCTCTGATTTGAATACCGTTGCTCTTCTTCCCATCTATCAAGGTGACTTGTGCCAGGTCTGTCTCGATGAATAATGTAATTGGCTGTCATGTGTAAAAACACTCAGTTGAACAAATATATTAAAAGCCATCCCCAGAAGAAAGTTGGTCTAAATGCTATTAGCCGAATGAAATAATTTTTGCAAAGAGAAGTCACCTCTTACACCTTGTGTCCTTAATATTTCAGATTAGTGTTCCAAGTACTTTCTCAGATAATAATCAGTCTTATCATCAAACATGCTCCATTGAACTGGCCTTACTACCATTAGAGGCATCAGCATACACAATAATCTCTTTGGCACATTTCCCAATATATACACTTTATTTAGTAGTTAACTGTGTAATTAATATTTCTCAGTCTGAAAGTGGAGTAGCTCCAGGAACCAAATATTAGCTGAGGAGAGGAAATGAACAGAGAAAGGAATTGGAGAGAAGTTAACAATGAAGGTTAATTCTAGGAAATTAATTATCTGAGGGAAGCGTACATCATATTGTTGAATATTTGATGTGAGACTCAGCTATATCCTTCACATCTTCCACCTACTGTTCCCATTACGTATGTCATTTGCAGTAGGTTTCTGTGAAGGAGGAAGCATTAGAAAATAGCTCTTGCTTCAATGGCTTTAACAATATTCTTTTTAACCAATCTTCCTTATTAGCGAAAGAGCAGCTATTGTTTTTATAATTCCTCCCAGTGAAGCTGCACAGAGTAAATTGTTATTTGGAGTCGTGGTTTTCTGTTAAAATGTTCTGCATTTGAATAAATAAAGCGCAGCTCAGAATATTTACAATGGCTCCTCCCACCTCCGAAAGATTTTCTTTTATTCTGAAGGAATGACAGAGTCTGGAAAGGAAGCTGAGCTAAATTTAGTAAAGTAATAAAGCAAAGCAAAGAAAGGGAAAGAAAAGCCTGCAATGTACCTTTCCCTGCCATTAATTCTATAAAACAGGAATATATATAGTATGACACATAATGGAAGCTAAATTCCAAGAGAATAGAATTATCAACTGTGAAGGAAAAGCGACTTGAAAGGCCATGGTGATATTTGAGAGAATGTATCAGTTCAAGCAGATTTTGTTTTTGTTTTTTGTTTTTGTTTTTTCTAAAAAAAAGTTGCTTGGCAAGGCTATTGCTTTAAATGCATGGAAAAGAAACCAGGCTGCAACTAACATTTTAAAATAACACGGACACTATGTGTGCCTGTATACATCTGCACAGGAAAGAAAAGACTCATGGCTTCTTCTGACCAGTCCTTCCTTTATGGGCATCTATCAGTCTTCTGGACAAAGCTTGCATTAATGTCTTATTTTGGAATGCTCCCCATAAGAAGAAAAAGGTCCACTATCTCCATAGCAATGCTGTGATGTTAGGCTGGGAGGCAGTGGCTGGTCCAATGTCACCCAGTGATGTTCATGGCCAAATGGGGTCCTGGGCTGCACTCTGATCACTACACAGTGCTGGATCTTAATTTGTCAATATTTCTATTGTTAGATTGTACTGTACATATAAAATCCGCAACTTTTCTCTACCAAAATACTGCATACCCTCAAACATTTCTCTGATGGAAATAGGGACATCCTATTTGATAATGATGATTTATATGCTGTCTACCTGATTGGCTTGCCCCAGCCACTCTGGGCAGCTTCCAACATATATAAAAATATAGCAAAACGTGAAACATTAAAATACTTCCCTATTCAGGGCTGCCTTCAGATGCCTTCTAAAAGAGCCAAGGTCTCCTTGGCTTAGATCAGAGCTCACATAACTCCACACCCTCCAACATTTCTCCAATGAAAATAGGGATGTCCTAAAGAAAAATGGGACATTCCAGGATCGATCAGACACAGGGACAGCTTCTGTAATTCTGGGACTGTTCCTGGAAAATAGGGACACTTGGAGGGTCTGAAATAGCTATGCCAACTTTGGCCTTTTTTAGGAAAATGTCAAATCTGTACTTATGTTTTACTGGTTAATGGTTATGCAGTATATTTAAAATTTGGCTCATAGGGACAGCACAAAATTGAGTTTAATAACACTAGGGCCAGCCCTGCTGGTTGTATTATTAATTTCATATATAATTCAAGAATAAGCCCCTGCTTTAAATCATATCTGAGACTGTCACATAACCTACAGCGCTCAGGATTGGAGTACAATAAAAAAAGATAGCTCCTTGATGCTAAAATTCATGCCAAGCTTCCAGCAGATTATATGGGCCACGATTCTACCAAGGATTGACTGAAATACAAATGAATGACTTAATACTTAGGACTAGCATTTCTGCTGGAGAAAAAATGTTAAGTGGTGTTTGTATCTTTGACACCTTATGAAGTGAGATTAGGGTAAGCTTCTCTGTGTGTGACTACGACAAGAATAATGAAATTAAACAGCATTGTTTACAGTCAAGCATGCAATCAGCTACCTGAATGTTAAATAAAGCTATCTATTTAAAGAAGGGCGAACAGCACAGGCATTAATTCTAGTGCTATTATATAGTGCTTTTTTATATATATAAAAAGCCCTCTTACAGTTTGTTCTTGTACTAATTTTCCTAAAACACCTGTCACCCTGGTATCTAATCCCCAAGCTGGTAAAATGGGTGCCTTTTAAAAAATGTACTGGTTAATTCAATCGTTTGGTATTTCTGCCCTTGTTACTAGGTTTGATTTTCCCAGTGGTATGTGCAACAAAGGATAATGTTCAAAGCGCTCTGATTGTGATTTAGCTAGATGTCACCCAATGTTTTTAATTATCCAAAGAATTAAGACTAAAGAAATAGCATTTAGGCCAGCAGAGGTATTTAGGCCCAAATTTCTATTGTGCTTTGAGCTAACTATAACTGATCTCTGGATAGCTCAGTTGATTAGAGCATGGTGCTGATTTCAGGTTCAGTACCTGTATGGAACAACTGCATATTCCTGCATTGCCGGCTGGTGGACTAAGTGACCGAACTCTACAATTCTATGATTGTATCATCACTGAAATTTTCTACAATGGTGGCCACAATATTAGATAACTTGATGTACAAAGCTATGATTTTAAATGCCCTTTAAACCATGAACTTCACTGGGTGACCTTAAATAAATGATGGTAGTCTCCTTCACACAATGTGATGAATGCTAGGTGTATGCATTAGCTCTGTGTGTACCCTGAGCTATGAGACAAATCAGGATCATTCAGAGAAGGTTCTGACATTTCCAAGTCCAATCATACTGCTGTCATGGCATCCTCGAATCAGAACAGGGCTCTCTTAGCTTTTGAGTGGCTCTGTGGCCTTGAATGTCCAAAGTAAGCCCAACCTAGGAGAATGAAATCAACTAATTGGGGAAATGTCCAGAGGTCAGGGGAGGTGCAGAAGGAGAAGTGGGGATCTTATATTTTTATGGTCAGCTCTAGTTTTTAATTACAGTTGATTATTTCCCCATGGCCCTCCAATAATAGTGGTTTGGACAAAAGGCTAAAAATTCTTTTTCATGTGGCTCTGTGCCTTCTACTGGTATAGCTCAGCCAGTAGAGCATGAGACTCTTAATCTCAAGGTCTTGGGTTCGAGCCTCACGTTGGGCAAAAGATTCATGCATTGCCTGGGGTTGGACTAGATGACACATGATTCCTATGCAAGTCAATGGAGACGTTCCATTGTAACCCCCAATGGAATACCCAGAGTCCTACCCCAGTAGCAACCCCATGATCATTGAGGGTGATATTTTCCTTACTCCTGGCTTTCCTTGTGATTAATGCTGTTTTCCCACCACATCTTTCCCTATGCAAGTCAATGGAGAGATCTCTATCTCACAATGGGAAAATGTCCCAAAATCTATGGTGGGAAGAAGTTCATTCCACACCAATGAACCTTGGGGCAACAGGGTCTTTGCTGGGGGGGGGGTTAAAGTCCTCCCTCCAGTGTTTAAAAAGGATCTATGCTATTTTTTTCCACCACCACCTAATATTACCCACCCACAGGTAATGAAGGTAAGTCTAGATGGGGAACCACTGTATCTATTCTTCTGAAATTTGGCAGGCTTCCCTCTTGCAGAACAGGCAAGTTGTATCAGTGCTGGCTGGCACTGCTTGGAGTTGTGGTCCAAAACAGTGGGGGGGGATATGCCAGGTTGATTAAGATTGATGAAAAGTGAATATTTTCCTTTATCCTACATATAACCTATAGCATTTGCTGTAACTTCTCTTATCCCAGAATTCTTCTTCATTTAGAGACATCATTCTGACCTTATACTGGGGTGTTAGCTATCAGCCCACATAATTATTGTCAGGGAATGGTCTGAAGACGAGGGCTGGGTAATGTATTCTATGGCAGACCAACTTATCTCTGATTAAGAGCTGGAGGATGAAGGACCCCCCCCCCTTGTCCACAGCGTGTTCAGAAGCAGAGAGGCAGACAGAAGCTGAACAGCTAAGGGAGGAGTTACCCAGTTTTGAGATAATGACAAGAGAACCAGAAGGGAGGGTGCAGCTAGTTAAGACGTCTCTTGAGAGCGTGGGGACCCCCCCCCCTCACCATGGACTCGGAAGTCCGAATGTATCAGAGAGCAAAGGAGTCAGAGGGAGGGAGGAACTTCCCATTGGCACCCAAAATGCTACGGAAGTCAGAAGGAGGATTAGACTAGCCAACTACCCTCCTTGCGGATTTGTGTATTTGTGCTCGTAACATGATACTGTAATAAAAGGACTAGGAAGGAAGTACTCTTCATGCCTGACAATTATATGATGTCCCTATGATCTTTAGGTGCAAGTCTATTTTACTGCTTCTTTAATATTAGAAATTATTATTGCAGATTACTGCAAAGTGAATTTTGGGGAAATATAGATGTACAACTGTAAATGAATTCCTCATTTAAAAACAATATAATTTAAACAAACAAAACACTAATTATATGTAAGTGTTAGATTTGCCTGTATCCCTTAATCTGCTAGAAGCACATGTTAATTAATGTATCTGGCCCAAATGTTCTTACCTACGAAGCAACCCAGTTCTACAGTCACACACATGCCCAGCAGTTCAATGCTGAATGTGTTGTCTTCTGAATGCAGCTTGTTTGTTAAGCAGGTGTGTGAATGTTGATTAAAAGTAATTTGGCTTTAAAGAACTCCATCCGGATGGTTTGTTGCTTACTACTGGGTTTTACCTACTGCATCTTACATATTCCCCCTTTCTTGGAGATGAGTAACCTATAATTCTGTGCAGTGACTTAAGATATAAGTAAAGAGTGAGGTATTTCACATCGGGTGGTACTAAAGAGAGGCTATAAAATATACTGCCTGGGTTTTAATTGGAATTGACATTAAATCATGTAGAGATGGGAAGGAGGATATTACATAAAATCTTCCAACAAGAGAGGAAGACAAGTACCTCCGTATTTTAAATCTTGACTTAAATACAGTTTAGCAAGTGCTGCAGATTCACCAGGTCAACCATCTTCCTAATTGCAAGTATTCTGTCTTGCTATGTCTACAATAAAGCCTCTCCTCCTTCCAGAGGGGAGGGGTTGTGAGCGTCATGCAGGGGGCTCTGACCCCTGCCCTCCCATCATAGCTGGCGCACCACGCCTCTGAGTTGGGCACCCAATCGGGTGCCACCACGGGGGCGTGGTCTAGCCGCTCAAATGCCGCGCCAGCTCTCCCCACCATTCAGTGGCGTAGCGTGGGGGGTGCAGGGGGGGCGGGCCGCACCGGGCGCAACATCTGGGGGTTAGGGTTAGGGGGCGCAAATCCATGGGTTAGGGGGCGCAAATCCATGGGTTAGGGGGCGCAAATCCATGGGTTAGGGGGCGCAAATCCATGGGTTAGGGGGCGCAAATCCACGGGTTAGGGGGCGCAAATCCATGGGTTAGGGGGTGCAAATCCACGGGTTAGGGGGCGCAAATCCATGGGTTAGGGGCGCAAATCCATGGGTTAGGGGGCGCAAATTACTTGCCTTGCCCCGGGTGCTGACAACCCACACTACGCCACTGCCACCATTGCACCGCAGATTTCCACGAGTCTCCCACCCACCACTCCCTTTAGAGCGTAGCTTCTTGCTTGACCTTCTATGGACCCATGGTTGGTCGCCCTGGTTGCCCAGGGGGCCTGGTAGGAGTTTTTCCCCAATTGGCTAATTGGCACGGCCTCTTGGGTTTTTTTGCCTACCTCATAGCAACTTTCTTGGTATCTGGTGGTTAGGCATTGGAATGTGTTGTTGGTGTATGGAAGGGCAAGGTGTGGCCATCGCCTAACCCTTCACTTATGGGTATTCCGTTAAAGGAATCCTGTCCGATGCCCTGTGTGGCGGGGGGCCATGGCACGACCCCCGGTGACATCAGGGGAGAGCTTATAGTTGTATTTGCATCAACAGGCTCCCCCTACTGGTGGTTAACCCTTTGTCAGACTCACCCCTCTCCGAGTGGGTGGAGTCAGATTTGCTGTTGTCCAATGCCTAAGCCAATACCTTCTCACATGCTGTAATCAATAAAGTTGTGGCCTTTTCTAGCCCATTAACTTTATATACTGTGTCCACATGTCTTTATTATTCCCAAGCGGGGGACGGGTCCTCGAATCACAAAAACAAGCTCCAAAGAGAGGGCTTTGTTCTTTTGAAATGTAATCTGCAAAGCCTTTTGGAAGTAGCACATCGAAAACCCAACCGATGTAAAAAAAAGTTTTTACACGTATTTTGTAATAATAATCGAGTTGCATAGTGATGTCTTTCATGGAGTCCCTTTACCAGATGCCGTTTCCCCCCCTGTCCAAGTAGATACACTGATGACAAAACAGAACTAAGAAACACAGATTATTAACTGCAACTGCAGAAGACAGAGAGATGATTTTATTGTTTTAACAGTGACCAGCTAATTTGTTACACAGAGCCCAATGCACATGTTACAAGGTAGATGAAACTGGCAAAGCACTTATTTATAGGGGGGGGGGGGTTGTTTTTTTAAAAAAAGTCATGGACATTTCCTTTTATAAGAAAAGTATAAGGCCATTGTGAATAGTGGAAAATCCATTACGTCAATGACAAGGGAACAACAGATCTTCGAACACAGATGCTGCAGCCATATTGCACCTAGCTGTGTACTAAAACTATATTGGCAATATTATAAATCTTCTTAATAATAATCTTCCCCCAAACTTTCCACTCTTCTGTTATCGAAGGAGCATTAAACTAAACACCACAAGATTTACAGCTTGGATAGTTGGCCAATTTCAATAAACCGGTTAGCTGTTAATAACCAACATTTGAAAAATTACAGCTAAAACAAAAGATCAGTGGTGTCTGTGGCAGATTATAAAGTGAAGGAGTAAATCTATATAAAAGAAATAAAATCCAAGAAGCTCTATTACAGATAAAAAGAACTAATGACCATCAAACTAAAGACACCCAAGGAAGTTCAGCTGAGTGTGATATGAAAAATGTATCCAAGTTAGTGAAGCAAGAAGTGTTCTAAGAGGTAATCAATAGGGTTACTTACACTCCATAGAAGAGCAATGGAAAAATATCAATTCCAATGAGGATAACTGTGCAATAGAGGAAGAATAGTGTCACAGCAGTCAGGAATTATAAATTCATTTGGCAACAATAAGATCCTTTCTACAGATGCATTGCTCAAGGAAAGCAATACATTTAGATGATATTAGCCACAATATCCAGTTGTCCCTATTGCCGACTGGTAAATGTGGAGAAAGAAAAGCAATTTTTGCATGCCATCAATTCAATACTGTGCGGAAGCCATTTGTTGCAAGGCTGATTCACGCAGTTTAATCATTACAGGAAGGCTGTTTGAAGCCACCTGCAGCTGGTCGAGGCTCCATTTTGTCCATATCACTTCACCAGATGAATCAGCCCTGTGAAGTGCATCCATTCCAAAGGGAAATAGATTAGCATGATGTGCATTTGTAATGACAAGTGTAAAGGTACAATTAAGCTTCTGAGCAAGAAGGCCAATGAGAAGGGTCTTAAAATAATCGGCAATCAAGACCAGTAGCTCAGCGATATCTTGTGGAAGGGCTGTAACCCAGCATACTCTTTTTAAAAAGTAAATTAATTTAATAAATTGTCACACACAAGAAGCACAAATCTGAACAAATAGAATACTTGGTTCGAGAACTTTATTTTCATGCATATCATTAGCAGATATCTATGAGTGGCAGGCATGGGGAGAGCCTGGAAAATGACAGCAGACTTTAATAGACAAAACATACTGTATTTTTCTGTGTATAAGAATATATTTTCTCCTTAGAAATAATAGCCAAAAATTGCGGGTCATCTTATGCATGGAAAGCAGAGGAGGGATGGGCAATCGGTGGCAGCAACCAGCAGGAGACTGTCAGCGGTGATTGGGCGTGTGATTGGTTGCTGCGGCAAGGCCTCCTGACGATTGGCTGCGGCTGTAGAAATTGGTTGGTCGATTTACGGCAGCAGTGAGGCATGTGTGCAATCGGCTGTGGTTGCGTCGAGTGGGCAGGTGGGCTTTTGGCTGCGAGCGTGCAGGCGATTGGTGGCCACAGCGATACATGAAATTTGCAGTTGGCGACAGTGACACCCCCAAAAAAGCTCAACAACTATGTGCAATTCCCCCCCAAAAAAAGTTCAACAACTGTGGTCAATTTCCCCGTCAAAATCTTTTGCTGCGGTCCCAAAAAATAGGGGTTCTCTCATACATGGGGGCGTGTTATACACAGAAAAATGCGGTAATAATAATAATAATAATAATAATAATAATAATAATAATAATTCATTACTTAGACCCCACCCATCTGGTCAGGCCTCCCCAGCCACTCTGGGCAGCTTCCAACAGAACATTAAAAACACAGTGAATCATTAAACATTGAAAACTTCCCTAAACAGCTGTCTTCAGCTGTCTTCTGAAAGTCAGATAGTTGTTTATTTCCTTGACATCTGGTGAGAGGGTGTTTCACAGGGTGGCTGCCACTACCTGAAAAGGAGAAATGCAATGTTGCATTATGGCAATTTCAGCTTTCCAGACAGAACAATCTACCTTCTCCTAACCTGCATACTGTTTTGCATACTCCCTGAGCGTGCCGGGGGGGGGGGCACAGTCTGTGCCCAGAGAGAAGAGATGCATACATCTTTGTATGCAATTTTTCTCTAAAACGGCACACACATTTTTGCAAAGCATTCCCCCCCCCAAAGCAATGCACTTTTGAATTGTTGTTTTCCTTAATCCACATGCTCGAATGTGCTCTTTGCCCTTGCAGGTGCATTTTTGCACACATTACATGACTGGAGAACCGCACTGTGAAATTCAAAGAAATCTGTATTTCCAAAAAAAAAGCAAAAAAAAAGCAGCTGTGTTTTGGTTCAAGGACTGATTCAGAACGTGTGAATTTGGTAGGTATGCCTATAAATGCAAATGTGAATTGAGTATTCTCTCCATCCCTAGCTTGGTCCTTTCTGATGGTCCCAGCAGACAAGCTGAAGAAACCTGTGAACTTGAGAAAGATCTTTGTAACGCAGTCCTGTAACCCCTCTCTCCATGTAACTGAGGCATTTTATTGCTTCATATCCATTTGATTCCAGTGAGTTTGCAAGCTTCATATGCACAGCTTCATAAACACAACAAACGCCTCTTTATATGATGCTTCTGCATGATGCTACAAATCAAAGAGATATATCTAATAGCTATGCTGGTGGCAAGGAGCACATAATTATTTCACTCCAAAAGCAGTTTTGTAAGTGATGTTGATTAGAGTTTTAACCAATGTAGAAGCAAATTAAGAACATAGTATTAAAAAGACCAATGGCCTCATTAAAATCTATTTTGCCAAGACTGCATGCCCCACAAGTGCAAACAGTAGCAACAATTAGCACTAAACAGCAACAATGAGTCTTGATACTGTTAATTCACATGTCAGAGGATAATTTGTAGGATTCAGCATTACCTGTTATTAAATTGGCTAAGGATGCTTTGAAAACAGCTTTCTAGAAGGGCGGAAGATAGCTTAGGAAAGCAACGTCACACACTTGCTATCATCTATTCTTATTAAGATTCTCCTAAGAAGCAATATGCTTAATCAATTTTACATTGTTTCTGCTTACATGCGGGGATCTCATTATCTGAATAAGAGCATACATTTTATATATATATATATATGAAGTGCTGCAATATAGCATCTGTATATCTAACGCGTTTACTTATCCAGCTCAAAATCACAGTTTGTAGAAGGCAACAATGCAGTTAAAACTCAGTAACCTGACAATTAAATAATAATAATCAAACAGTGGACATTCCCCACTAATTTTTGCATCAGATAGAAGCCCAAAAACTGAGACATGAAGCAGGAATCTGTCTTAGCTATGATGTTTTCTAGTTGACGCTTATGCACTGGTTCACTGGAGAAAGAAATGTATGTTCTTCATTCTAGCATTCTGAGTGGGTGTTTGGCATTTGGAAGGAAACAATGGCATTCAATGGACTTTAGACTTGGTTCTCTGAAACACCTTGAGCATGTTGTGATTTGGCACTGAAGACAACCAAGTACAGTTGCCAGTTGCCCTTACTAGTGATTACGATTGAGAGAAAATACACAAATCAATATGCAACATGTAACCAAATGCATATTTTGAAAGCTTTTAAAAAGTAGCAAACGAATGTGGAAACAGCATGGGACAGAATATTTTTTTTGGGGGGGAGGGGATGTGCAAAAGTGACAGAGGGCGGAAAGGGGGAAATTCATCCATTGCTATAGACTGCACTGAAATCCTTGAGTAGTGATCCTGCTTTAATTTTTGGAATTTGCAGCTATATATGTTTAATCAAAAAGTTTTGTTTTTTTAAGTACTGTAATCAGAAGAGGTTGATAAGAAACCTATCTCAAAAAAAACTGGAGTGCTGGAGATATGGCCCTTGAAGCAAGTTGTGTTATTTAATATGCTTTTCTGTGATGGATTTTGGTCACCGTTACACCAGTATGCTTGTGCTTTAAATAGGATAATCTGCTTACTGGGCTCACGCATGCAGCCGATCTGGAATCTTGAAACTGCATTCCTCTGTAATCTAATCAACACAAAATGGTTGCCAATCCCCTGAGCACAAGTTCAGAAAGGACCTTTTAATAATAACAATTTCCAAGAGAAACTTTAAAAATTCCTGGTTTGTATTTTCTTCATAAAAAAGAATAATTGAGGGTGTGTGTGTGTGCAAGGCAGTTCTAATGAGGGACAAATGTAGCAGACTGGAATCAGCTGTGGCTCATACAGGTGTTGTGCAGGCTTCTGCAGGCTTCTGCCAAACTCTTCTCCTCTGTAGTACTGCCAGTCTTGTTCTTCTTCTTCTTGCCCAATCGATAAACCATACTGATTTGCTTGATAATGTACACCTGTGGATCCTAAACGTTTCCCCCTCACCCCATGGACCGCATGAAAATGACTGAAGGTCTTGGCAGACCACTTAATGATTTTTCTGCCTTTTGTATTAATCGTAATTTGCTGTGTAAGATCAGGGGTGAGGAACCACAGGCCCACAGGTCCATACTGGCCCTCAAGGGAATCCAAGCAGGCCCATGAGGCCATTTACCTCAAACCGAACCCACCCACCAGCTGATGTCATTGTCAATGTCTGTGGATGGGCAGGGTTTACTCCTGCATTGGTCATGTACCCTGTTCCCAGCAAAGAGCAAAATCACACAGCAAGGTTTATCAGCAGCTGAGAAGTGGGGATTAAAGTGCTTCTCAGAATCCCACCAACCCTTCCTCTGCCATTGCCTGCCGACTCACAGGAGAAGCCTGCTGCTTCAAACAGTGCTGGAAAAGGAGCATGGGGACTGTCTTAAAACACTCCTCAAAAGTGTAGTTTGAAGCGCACGTGCGCACACACACACACACACACACACATTTACAAGAGAAGGAAGATTTTTGAGAAGGGCTTTCAGGCCTCCCCCACAGTCGCATTTCAGACTGAATACGACCAGGGCACGAGTCTAAATTTAGATTTCCATAACGGGCCAAGTATTAGGTGTAGCACTGAAAACCCTCCATTTCCCCCATTATGAACTGTTCATTGGAAACACTATATTTTTCCTGTCTGAGAATCCAAACTCATTTCGCTGATTATGAACTCCTTTATCAGAATTGCCCATCGATATCATTAACGTCCAACATGTCATGACATAATTATTTGTCTACTTTTGGTTTTCTAACCTTTTTTTTTTACTTTCCTCTCCAAAAGGATTCCCAGTAGTGGAGATAGAGTTGTAATCTGAGTTGCCTTCTTAAACGTGTGAGCATTCACTTACATTGTGGTTGTGTGGTCCTTCTATGGACATACAAGTATGGACAGTATGAAGGTCCAAGACCAAGGATGGGGAACTTCAGGCCTGGAGGCCAAATATGGCCACATCCATTTCTAGCCATACCTGCTCTTCCCCAGGCCACCTCCCTCACCCAGCCAGCTTTGCCCCCCCCATCCCCGTCTCTCCCCCCCCCCCAGCTTGAGTGTTTTTTCTTGGCTAGAACATGCTTCTGTAAAATCTGACTAAGCTTCTTGCTTGCCTAGATGGACGGAAGAAAGAAAGAAAGAAAGAAAGAAAGAAAGAAAGAAAGAAAGAAAGAAAGAAAGAAAGAAAGGTATGTTTGTAAAGACATACATTTATACAAATGTAAAAATTATTTGGTCGTCTTTTCACTTTTGCTTCCGGCCCTGCTGATCATTGTCATGTGGTCCCCAGAAGTTTGCACCAAACGGAATGCAGTCTTTGGGCTGACACGTTTCCCATCCCTGGCGCAGACCTTGATCCACTGATCAGCAATCTGTGAAAAATTAGAGCTATGTCCATATACTTCCTGGATTTTTGGACTGTCTGCTTCGGAAGCATTCTGAAAGCCAAATATTCTAGGCCCCTTTTGCTGAATACAATGACCATACTTCATATCACATGTGCTCAGATGAATCATTAGATTGTCATCGCTAATAGGCTTCTTGGGGAAGAGGTTTGGCAGGCATCTCCATTAAAGCATGCACGTTTTGACTTATATCTTCCTGGAGTTTCAAAATATTATTAACATCTTCTACCCTGCCTCCTGTCTGTGAAATAATGTCATTTGTGCAAATACATTTAGTATTTAGTACTCACATCATATTTCATATCCTAAAAGTATCTGTCTCTCAAAAGAAAACAGGCCAAGAAATGGAAGTTATTACCATTGCTGCTTTGGAAGGAATTCATCTTCTTCCTCCTCCAACCCTTTATTGTTTCTTTGGCCAAAGTATTCCCATCCATCTTAAGTTAAAAGCTCTTAAATAGACATATTTTCTAACCATTGCCACATGTGGAAGACCTCCTGTATTACTGTCACTATCACATGTTAAGATTGTATGATAAAAACAAAATTCATTGCTAACTCTTTCCAAAGCCATTTCATTTATTCCTCTGTGGGTTGCAAATCCTAATGATGCTAAAGGAAAAAACATGTTTCTTTCTCCAACTTAGATCCATATTCACAAGAGTACTTCACATGGAACATCTGCTAGCTATCAAGTTACATCTTTCTTTTTTTAGTTTGATGGGTTTGAGTTCTGCATTCTATAAATAATCTATATATTCTTTGTTTTCTGACTTGACAGTCTCCTCACACCAGTCAATAATATTGTTTTGACCATGCTACTTTTTCACATTTAAGCAGGTGTGCCTGTGTTTGGAAGGGACCAGAAAGGTCCTGTGGAGAGAATCACTCAGGGTTGCTAAGCAATGATCATTTTCATCTGATCTGCAAAACTGTGTATTGCAAGGAAACCATTTTGGGGGCCTGAGGAGTCATATTCTAGTAGGCTTCACTTATGATTTATCAGATTCTGGTTCCCTGCATTACTTACCAGTTTTGCCTAGATTGCACCTCATACCTCATAAATGTTGGCCTGCTTCTGTTCCCATTTCCAACCTTCAACAGAGGTAATGTGTACACCACATGCATGCATGATGAGAGGTCAGGGCCTCAAATACATGTATGGACTGTTAAGTACAATTGGTTTAATTCCCACTGAAATGAAAATTCCTGTATATTAGGTTTAGGATGGGGAGATTTCGTTGAAGCTTTAGAAAAGCAAGAAGAGCACTCTAGGCTCTTGCTGAGTTGTTTTTTGTTATCTGCTAGTTAACATGTGAGTGTTGTAACCTTACATCAGGAGATAAAAGGTATTAAGTTGCAAATACATAAGCAATCATGGAAGGATGGTGGCTGGTTCTTTGTTCTCTCTAAAAGCTCTGTGGAGTAAGGATGTAAATGAAGCTCTCCAGGTAAACCGCCTAAGGCAGGTTGCAGGCTGACCTCTGCTTCTAGGTCTGTTTTTCATATTTTCTAAAATGCTGAGCCTGTGCTGGACAGAGCAATACATTGTATGGATATTTTTGGGTTATCACTTGATCTTTCTGTTATGGTTTGAAGAGTTCTGCAAGTAAAAGTATGAATAATATGTTTATGGGTGTGGACAATGCTTTATTTCCAAAAGGACTAAGTTCTTATGCTTCTTGTTGCTACAAACTGTGCAGTATTAATGTCTGCAATATGGACAACTTAAATACATACAGACTGTTTAGATCTCCACAGGTAGCTGCCATATTCTGAGTCACTGGCCCATCTAGCTCAGTACTGTATACACTGACTGGGAGTGGGTCTCCAGGCTTTCAAGAAGTGTGTCCAGATTCCTGCATTGCAGGGGGTTGGACTGGATGACCCTTGGATCCCTTCCAATTCTGTGATTGAAGGCTGGATCTACACTGAGCTGTGAAAATGCTTTAACTCCCCCACCACCACCATAAAATAGCTCTCAATACAATTTCCCATTGGCGACAGATCACTGTTCTACAGCGCCGTCTGGTGTCACATTTTTATAACACATTTTTAACATTATAACTGGCCAATGTAGATTAGTCCCAAGACATTACCTGGGGATGCCACCCATCTGTTTTATTTTCTGTGTGTGCACTGAAATGGGCTTGTTGTGGGATAGCTATCCAACGTTGCATTTGGATTAAAAGCAGAAGTGATGCAAGTTTCCCTTGAAAACTCAGAAAAACTCAGATCATTTATGGAGTGAAGCCCCCTAGCTATCAATCCCACTCACAAAAATACACTGCTACTTCCCTTCCTTGCCCAGAAAGTGGGAGAAGAGGAGGGAAGCCTATATTTTCCCCACTCTTTGTTCCTGTTGCCCTGATTCACTGGGTGGCAGTCTGCCAGGGCACGAAGCCCAGGGAACCATTGAAGAGGGCTGCTGTAATGACGGAGAAAGATTGATAGAAGGGGAAACCTCCCAGCCTCTCCTCTATGTGTGCTGTAGCTGCTCATCCTGCTACAGCTTGAGAGGGAAAGAGAGGAAAAGAGGGACATATTTTAGGGGCTGAAGTTCTGGAAGGGAGGACTTTGGGGGCAGAAAGCATGAGGGTGCAGAAAGCAAGGAATTATTCTCCAACTCATGTTCTGATTCAAAATGGGGAATAATTGGGGGTCTTTAAAAGCTCATCTCTGGTTTGAGAAGGCCTCGAAGCCCCAAGCCTGGCACCGGAAAACTTCGCCAGTGTCTTTCCTTAAGGCCTTTATATTTGCATTGATTTTTTTAGCAGCCATACCCTCCAGAGCTAATTCAATATAAAACTTATTATTTTTTTTGTACTACAGTTATACCTTGGTTCTCGAACGGAATCCATTCCAGAAGTCCGTTTGACTTCTGAAATGTTTGAAAACCAAGGCGCGGCTTCCGATTGGCTGCAGGAGCTTCCTGCACTCAAGCAGAAGCTGCACCAGACGTTTGGCTTCTGAAAAACATTCAAAAACCGGAACACTTACTTCCGGGTTTTCGGTGTTCGGGATCCAAAACGTACGAGTACCAAGGCATTCGAGAACGAAGGTACAGCTGTATTAGGTTCATGCTGGTTTGTGTATGTGAGAGAGACAGAGAGTCATATTTTTAAACTGTTTCAAGCTTAATTGTCATCAACAAAGCTACTATGCAATGAGATGAATAAATAGTAACTGAAAGTAAGGTAAGGCATTTCATTTTGGGAGGAAGTTGAACAGGACAGAACGACTTTCCAAAGAAATCACTGGCCTATCAGCAAACGGATGGATTCTCTCTGCTGAAATCCCAATTTTGAGTATGCCTGGGAATACTGCAGCCGCAAAGACTCTCCTCCCTGAAAGAGAGGGGAGGGGTTGTGGTCGGGAGCCCGAGCACCGCCTAGCAGGGGGCGTGGCCCCCTGCCTCCAGTTCACCTGGCTGGCGCTCACGCCTCCCCGGTGGCCACCCAACCAGGTGCCACGGAGGGGGCGTGTTCAGCAGCTAACCCACTTGTTTCGATCCAATACCTAAGCCAATACCTTTTCATTGCTGTAACCAATAAAGTTGTGGCCTCTCTAGCCCATCAACCTTATATCACGTGTCCTTGTGTCTTCATTTCACTTCGCGGGGGTCAGGTCCTCAAACCACAACAGTTCTGGGCAGCTTGGATGTCACAAACTCACCCAAATGTGGATTTCCAATGGCATGCAATGCTGCACAGTGATGTTCGTTGACCGGCAGCTCCTTTCCACAAACAGTTCTTCATGAAACGGAGAGTTAAATGTGTGCTAAAATTTAAAAGTGGCACCGCATGCATACAGTTATGGCTAGTATTCTGTAGTCCCAAAGATATTTCCCTAAGGCAGAAGAGCTTTGACTAGAACTATATAAATATGTCATTAATTAAATATTATCTATGAACCGCTTACTTTGGAGCAGTCCTATGTGGCCTTAATGGCTGGAATCATCATAGACTTTGAGAATGTCAGCCTACTTTCTTTGCCAGATATATTTGAGCCTCTTGTGATTTTATTCTTTCTTGACACCTGCCCTAGGAAGTCGGATAATTTATAATGGTCAAATTTTGATTACTATTTAGCTACAGGTAGACCAAATGAGTCTTTGGTAATTTACACGCAGTTAACCCAAGGTGAAATTGCTGGGTAGGTTCTTTATGATAGACTGTTTCTGTTCATTTCGGCAGGAAATGCTGTCATATAATTCCAGGGCAAGTTTGCCGTTTTAAATTAGGTACATACACGATTTTAAATTAAAAGTAGTTTGATGGCCCAAGGACACCACTGTCTCACCAGGCTGTTTCAAAAATTATTTATATTAGTTGCACCTTCCAGTAATTTATTATATCCACTGTTTCTTGTTCTATAACTCACAGACTTCTTTCCTCTAGGTTAAATTTTATTTATATGGGCTTCCTCTCCATTGCTTTTATCATCCTCATTGATCGCTTCTCAATTCTTGTCTGTTTGTCAGCCTTGTCCTTGAACTGGCCCACCTGGAACTGAGCACACTATTCAGAATGTGGTCTAATGTCATGTCTTGGCTCAGATGTTTCTGTTCAGCAACATTTCTCAGTTTGCTCATATGTCAGTTCAAACCCCCCCCCCCTATTCTTCCACTTGCCAGCCACAACAATTTGAATTTTCTTCTTAACAACTACAAAAAGTTGCCTCTTCACCCTCTTCTTCTGTTAATAGGTCTGACCAAGTACCGTATTTTTCGCACCATAGGACGCACCGGACAATAGGACGCACTTTGTTTTAGAGGGGGGAGAACAAGAAAAAAAAATTCTCTCCCTCTCTGCCCAGCGCCCCTTCAGTGAAGCGGCAGGAGGTGCTGCACAGAGAGGGGGAGAACTTTCCCCCTCTTGTTTTCCCGCTCTAAAACAAGGTGCCGTTTAAGGTGCGTTCAGGCGGCTACCTTGGAAGCCTGGAGAGCGAGAGGGGTTGGTGTGCACTGACCCCTCTCGCTCTCCAGGCTTCAGGTTCCTTTCAACCTGTTCTTTGGGGCTGGCGGGGGGAAGCCCACCAACAGCCCCAAAGAGCAGGTCAGGGAGCAGCGGAAAGGTGCAGTGGAGAGGCTCCTGCCTTAGCCGTACGTCACCTCTCCAGCCGGGAGAGGGTCGCGGGGCTATGGCGTCTTCGCTCCATAGGACGCACACACATTTCCCCATCATTTTTGAAGGGGAAAAAGTACGTCCTATAGAGCGAAAAATACGGTAAAAACTTGAATAAAAAGTGAGTATGGTTGCTTTGAAAGGGGGGGAATTATGGTCTGTGAGTTTATAATGTTCCTCAGAACAGAGCTGTACATTCAATGCCATCTGTCTCCCCACAGGTTTTTTTATATTCCAGAAAATTCCTTGCAGTTTACACCACACTTCATTCTGGGTGGTGTCCCTGACTAAGGATCCACTTATGGGTTTTGTTAAAAACAGCAACAGACATCATAAGGAATAATTTTCTTTCTAAAATGGCGGCAGTGGGGTGTGTGTGTGTGTCTTGAAAGAACCCAGATTGCAAACCAGAAAAATGTAGTGCAAAATAGTAAACTGTGATCAGAAGTTTTCCAGAGATGCTTACCCAATTGCCTGCAACAAGTGCCAGAATGAATATCGTCAAGAACAAGATGCTTATTTATTTATTTAACTCCATTTATGAATCACTTCCCATGAAATATCTCAAAGTGATTTCACAGTAAAAACTCAAAGTGATTTAATGGACATTTTGAAAATAACTTGAGCTTTGCAAAGTGGGAGAGTGTGATTGTGAAGAAACGTTAGGATGGGGTTTTTTCTGTTTATTTTCTTCATATGCAGCCTCCCCTTTCAAAATTCCATGTACTGCAGGAAAAGTACTGTTTTGCAAACTGCAAATATATTGCCTGCATAGGAAATATATGACACTGCCCAGAGGGAATTCTATTGTTTATTCCTTTTCTCACCATCCCCTAGAAAGGGCTTTCAATGGAAAATCTGTTGTGCAAATCAAAGTTTATCTTTTCATGGACGGACATCTATTCTTCACTGCTCTTTCAGTCTCTCTACTTCACATTACTTGAAGTTATTTTTGCACATGCATGTGGTTTCAATCAGTCTCAAAGCATCATGAGTTTTGTAGTCTTAATTCTGCGTAAACAGCAATTCCTTCAATTTTTGTCTGAAGTTTATGCTGCATCAGGAAAAATTGTTTAAGGAACTGAGAAATAGCTATCTATAATTGAATGTTTTAGGCTGTTAACATTCTAGATGCTGGTGTTATAATCTCAACACACACACATATGATGAGAATGTCTAATCAAGATAGATAACTGTCAGGGGGAAAAATCATATCTCTGTATCGTTATGTGCAGGTGTCTATTGAAACTCTTAGAGGCAAAGAAGATTATATATAGCCACTAACAGTGCAATCCTATATATGTATCCTCTGAAGTTAGCTCCATTTAATTCCATGGGCCTTCCTGCAAAGTAGGCAAGTACAGGATTACAAGCTAAAGGAAATGATTTAACACACTTATATGCATAAAACCTAAATCAATGTTGCACATCTTTGACTCTCTGTTTCTTGTTTTCATTTTGCTATTGGCTTTATGAGTTAATTGCCTGTACTTTTGTAAGGAAAAACTTGACTTTATTATATATTGGTTTAGAACTTTGGGGAGTCTCGGTTTCCATAAAATATGTTACATTTTTTAGCATTATGAATAATATATTTAATAAACTTGTGGAAATGACAAGGAACATTTATTAAATGCTCTTTCATTTAAGTAATTCATTTAAGCTTGCAAAAGCTTCAAAGTTCATACTGAGTGAACTGTGTACAGTACACAGTGGATGGTGCTGTGGTCTAAACCACTGAGCCTCTTGGGCTTGCCGATCGGAAAGTCGGCAGTTCGAATCCGCGTGACAGGGTGAGCTCTCATTGCTCTGTCCCAGTTCCTGCCAACCTAGGAGACTGACAGTGTGCAAAAGTGTTTTCAACTCCTCTAAGTTTCCAAAGTGGTATCTCTCATGTCGTGTGTGCCTCTGCTGCTCAAGCAACAAATCCACAGAGGCCTTGTCTGTATGGAAGTGATCATGCAATTCTTTGAACTCTAGCAATTATTTTTAGAGACCATAAGCTCAACATCTCTTAACGTTTAAACCAGCCCTAACAAGAAGCCAGTTTTGATCAACCAAATAGGCAGCACAGCCTGTTAATGGATATATTATGTCCTAACATTTTCTTAGGTACTGGAACTCAAGTTGCCATTGAAACACGTTTCAATCAGAATTTCTGAATGTCATATATATATATATATATATATATATATATATATATATATATATATTGTATCATGTATATCATAGAACTTATAATGTCTGTTTCTGCTAACTGTTCTCTGGAAGTGATAAAATTAACTTGAAACTCAATTACTTTCCTTGTTGAAAGATAGAAGGATGGCACATGAATATTTGCATATAGATTAACTAAATGCCATTGGAAGTCTCCTGAAAAAGGCAGAGGTGACTGATTTGCCTCTTAGCATTTGGATACTTCAACAACATGATGGTCGGCAGCTCCACAGCTCAGACTCCTGACAACTGTAGATAGTATGATGAATATAATCTTTGTTGTGAAAGAGCCATTTTTGGCTTTTGAAGCCTCAAGCAACTTAGTGTGGAAGAGCCTCATAGATGTAAAAAAAAGGGACTTGTACAGAGAAAATAGATTGGAAAATAAATAATTCCACATATCCAACCCAGAAAATATTTTGAAATAGTGGGGAGATGGGTTTAACAGTATTCAGAATTCACATGGGGTTAAGCAGCAATCCTATATGCACTTCCTGGGGAGTGAAATGCTCCATTAAAGGCACTTACTTCTGAGTAAGCATGCACAAGATTGTCCTGCACATCTCTTGTCATTGTTGACCAGGCATCCCCAAACTCGGCCCCAAACTACAACTCCCATGATCCCTAGCTAACAGGACCAGTGGTCAGGGATGATGGGAATTGTAGTCCCAAAACATCTGGAGGGCTGAGTTTGGGGATGCCTGTTGTTGACTAACAGTAGTGCCAGTACAGAAAAACTGAAGCTCTGTTAGAAAATTTGAGAAAGACATGGTGAGCAAATCCCCTTTAGGAAAGAGATTATCTAATTTATACATCTAATCTGTGTGTCTAATTAAGTAATTAAAGTTGATGGTAACTTTTAACAATCAGAACTGTTAAAGCATAAGTCTCCCTCTGGGATCCAAATTATTCCTCTCTCGTTGTACATCTCTTTCCCATCTCTTTGATAATCAAACCTTTTCTCTTGTGTATCGATGGTTTCGTACGGGACTTTTCGCTCACACTTTATCAGGTATTTCCCCGCAGACTTGTTATATCACAGGAGCTTTCAGGAGGCCTGTGCACAAAAATGTGATTACTTGTCAAAGCACTCTCCAAAGTTCAGGAACGTATAGTTCATTTGTAATAAATGTTGTTTCCAAACAAGACGGCCGAGTGGAAAATAATTATTTGTTTTTTCTTCGCTTTGAAGTCACATTGTGAATTCACCTACTTGTACAGGCGATGAATGAAATGATCTAGTTCTAGTCTCATGGTGACTAGAAATTCGGGACAGGATTTCCCAGGTGTTGCATCTCAGGTCAAGAGACCGGTTCACCCAACAAGCGGGCAATTCCACCAGGCCAGATTGATCAAAATGCTGTTTCACAGGATTCCTAACCAGGTGTTATATCTCTCAAATAGAGCAACAAGGGAGCTGGAGGGGGTCAAGGAGCCTTGCCTTGGCAATAGCACAGACAGCTTAAAGATTCACTGTAAATGAGTTTTGGCATGTACAGTATAGCAGGAAGCACAATGTCTTCCGCACAACCTGTATTCGTGATCACAATGCATTCTCAGATACATGGAAGCCTCTAGTAATATTAGGTAAAATTGTTTGCACTAATCTGAACATTGGGAGACATATGTGCAGAAACGAATAGAAGAAAAAACTACATAGGTTTTTTTAAAAAATGGCAAAATGTTGCAGAAATGTTGCAAACCGGGAAAACAAGAAACCTTGAAACTGAAACTGACCGATTATTCTGTTCCTTTGGAGATTTCATGGGAGGATTTTCTTCCAGCACCAGCTAAATGTCTTGGGTAGTTTCTGCTTTTGTTTTCATTTTCACATTTAAAGTCCCCCCCCCCTCCCTTTGTGTCTGTGTAGTATAGGTTTAAAAGTTTCCCTCAGGGCTTGAGCCAAACTTATTCTAGGACACACTCCAGCAACATAAATATATTAGTGAAATAAATATGACTTTGGTTCCATGAGGTTCTCTTGCTGCCTGTCTGGGCTTTGATGTATACCTCCGAGGCAAAGGAGAGAACTCTCTAAATATTGTTTTGTTCCATGGACTTTATCTCCAAACATATACAGTCAAAACTTCCTTCTCACATCCATTCCTTAGTGTTCCACTGGTGTTTGATATTTGCAGTATCTGCACTTATTTGATAACCTGTGGCTTTAATATGCTTTCCTATCTGGCAATGGTTTTGTTGATTTCTGCCATATGTTGGCTTATATCACATGTTCAGCTCCTGCCAGCATTTTGTTTTGAGCAGCATAATGTTAACCTTGAAGCTGATAGACTAAGGGCTTTCATAAATGGGCTTTCTTTTTTTACTTTTAGCGACTCTGGTATTCGCTTTCTTTTCCTCACGGCTTCCAGTAACGCTAAACCGGCATCTAGAAATCCCCCATATTCAGGACAATATTTCAAACATCCTTAATGCAAAATGTGCTTGGATTGATGCACCGTATAAATTGCCCAAAGCTAAAACATTTGCATACTGACTCCAAAACAAAGGAAAGCAGATGCGCTGGAATTATGTCATTAAGAAGTGTTGGAGGTTTAAAGTTACATTTTGACCCTTCCCCTTGATGGGTTAATAATAGTAATATAATAATAATAATTTATTATTTATACCCTGCCCATCTGGCAGGGTTTCCCCAGCCACTCTGGGCGGCTTCCAACAGAATATTAAAATACAATAGTCTATTAAACATTAAAAGCTTCCCTAAACAGGGCTGCCTTCAGATGTCTTCTAAAAGTCTGGTAGTTGTTTTTCTCTTTGACATCTGATGGGAGGGCGTTCCACGGGGCGGGTGCCACTACCAAGAAAGCCCTCTGCCTGGTTCCCTGTAACTTGGCTTCTCACAGCGAGGGAACCACTAGAAGGCCCTCAGCACTGGACCTCAGTGTCCGGGCAGAACAATGGGGGTGGAGACGCCCCTTCAGGTATACTGGACTGAGGCCGTTTAGAGCTTTAAAGGTCAGCACCAACACTTTGAATTGTGCTTGGAAACGCACTGGGAGCCAGTTTAGGTCTTTCAAGACCGGTGTTATGTGGTCTCTGCAGCTACTCCCAGTCACCAGTCTAGCTGCCACATTCTGGATTAGTTGTAGTTTCCAGGTCACCTTCAAAGGTAGTCGCACACAGAGCACATTGTAGTAGTTCAGGCGAGAGATAACTAGAGCATGCTCCACTCTGGCGAGACAGTCTGCAGGCAGGTAGGGTCTCAGCCTGGGTACCAGATGGAGCTGATAAACAGCTGCCCTGGACACAGAATTGACCTGCACCTCCATGGGCAGCTGTGGGTCCAGAATGACTCCCAGGCTGCGCACCTGGTCCTTCAGGGGCACAGTTACCCCATTCAGGACCAGGGAGTCCTCCACACCTGCCCTCGACATGCTGTTGGACTTGGACGCTCATCACCTCCGCCCAGAGAGAGGCTAGGAGAGCCACATTCTGTCGCCCACATGAGATTCCCCACCCCTGATATAGGGGTCCGCATATGACACCTAACATACTTAGATAATTCATTATACGCCTTTAGGCACCAGGCAAAAACATTCCTTTTTAACCAGGCCTTTGGTTGACCTGATTGACATCCTATACCCTTTTAAAATGTGGCTCTTTTTGGGGGGCGTTATTGGGTTATTGTTTTTATTTAGATTTTATATATTATGATATTTTCTGTGAACAGCGCTGAGACCTCCAGGTATAGGGTGGTATATAAATTCTAATAATAATAATAATAATAATAATAATAATAATAATAATAATAATAATAGATAATGAATTTCTTTCATATAAAGTGAGTAGTGCAGGCTAACATGGTTGGAAAAAGCCATTTCGGTCTGGCTTTTTCATTCAAAATTCCATTTTGTCACCTTGTTGATATTGCTGGCTACTCTATTTCCTCAAAGTTACACGCTTCTGTTGCCATATCTTTTACCTTTTGGCATCATGACATGAGACATAAGTCTAACATTTCTAATTTCATCATTTATTAAAGGAGCAGGTTGACTCAGCACTAAATCTTTCCTGATGATGAGAGGTTCTATGAGAAGCATCATACTGATTTATGCTATGTATGCCAGCAGAAGGTGGCGGTTATTTTTTAAAGAGATATTTTAAAATTAAATAGTTAGAATAGCATATTTGATAGATTAATCTCTAGGCTGCCTAAGCAGTTGACTTCAAAGTATCTGATACAGGTCACACAAATATTAAAAAATTATAGGTCACCTTTACTCTTTTCAAGCTGCATAATATTTATACAGTTTGAAATATAGATTTTCCACAAATCTTGAATGAAAAAGGTAGCCATTTATTTGTGTAAGGTTTATTTATAATCACCGCTTTTTAAAGTTGCCACTTCACATTATTCGAATATTGATTTCTCCTTCCCATTGAATATTATATTAGTTTATTCAAACACCTAATAACATCTGTCACTGCATAAGGTAGCCATTCTTTTCAGTCTTTACTGTAATATACATACATACATACATATATATGCTTTCGTAGATTTTCACGGGTATAGGAATGCAGGTTTTGGTGTCTTCGGGTGTCTTCCCGTGTAAGAGTTGGGGTGTCTAGGCATATATATATATATATAATCACATGGGCCCCAAACCACAGACCCTTATGCACATGCTTAACATTTAACTAATGCTTGATATAGACTGCGGCTCAGTTCATGGCATGGGTCCACTCAATAGATCACATGATTGTAAGGGAAAGCATGTATAAAGACTACACATATGAGCATAAGAAGCTGCTTTATACTAAGTCAGACTAGTGGCCCATCCAGCTCAGTGTTGTCGGGCAGAAGCTCTCTAGGTTTTCAGATGGGAGAATTTCAGCTTAATAGCAGTATTTATTTATTTATTTATTTATTTATTTATTTATGCATGCCCCAACTATCTGGCTGGGTTTCCCCAGCCACTCTGTGCAGCTTCCAACCGAAAATTAAAAACAATATAGCACCAGACATTAAAAACTTACCTAAACAGTGTGTTGCATTCAGATGTCTTCTAAAAGTCAGGTAGTTGTTTATTTCCTTGACATCTGATGGGAGGGCACCACTATCGAGGAAGGCCCTCTGCCTGGTTCCCTGTAACCTCACTTCTCGCAGCGAGGGAACCGCCAGAAGGCCCTTGGAGCTGGACCTCAGTGTCCAGTCAGAACGATGCGGGTAGAGACACTCCTTCAGGTATACTGAGCCGAGACCGTTTAGGACTTTAAAGGTCAGCACCAACACTATGAATTGTGCTCTGAAATGTACTGGGAGCCAATGTAGGTCTTTCAGGGCTGGTGTTATATGGTCTCTGTGGCCACTCCCAGTCACTAGTCTAGCTGCCGCATTCTGGATTAGGGATTGAGGTAGGGACCTCCTGTATGCAAAGCAGATGCTCTTTCCACTGAGCTGTGACTTTCTCCATCATTTGTGAACAAGTGTCCCCATCACTGTGGGATGATCTCATGGGAATCTATGAACAGTGGCACCTTCCATGTCCACAAACATATAAATGAGTCTTCAAGAAAGATATCATGCATTTTTATACACCTTTCTTCCTACTCAGAGATGTTACCCAACTAGAAAAATAATCTAGGGGGGGGGTGGGAAGCCATTTCCAACACATGCTGATCAATTCCAACAAGACCTGTACAGGTGTCAGGAACATGGCCCCCCACAGCACAGCAGAAGGGTCAGTCTCAGAAACTGAGCTAAGTGAGCAAGGGGCCAACTCTGCATATGAGAGCTAGTTGTCAGAGTCTAGAAAGGGAAGCCCGGCCCCACTCCTGCCCAGGGAAGACACTGTTAGCTCCCAAGGAGAGGGAGAGTTGGAAGGCAGCCAGAGCGTTGCCAGGCAGCCAGCAGATAAGACAGAGTCTGAGGCTATGTCTTCTGGGAGTGGGGAGGAGACAGGCCAGCCATTCATTCTCCATACTAGGAGACTGGAGAAGCTCAGAGAACAGCGGAAGGGAAGGAGAAGAAAGGTGGGATTTTGACGTTCTTCCTGTTGGGAGAAGGATGATGATTCAGACTGCTCAACTGCTGTTAATGCGAGCAAGCGGGAAGCCATACTCTGGATGTGTTTTTCTTGTAAATAAACATACATACTGTAAAACTGACGGAGAGTCATCGCAGCTTATCAGGCCGCTTGCCTGCCAGAGATTGTTATAGCACCATTACATGCTTAAAACTAGGAACAGAGAAAACAGTCCTTAACTAAATCATGTAATTCACCTATATGGTTTTGTCAGCACTGACTGGCAACAAGTCTCAGGAATCTTAAGTTATGGCCTTTCCCATTCCTACCTGGAAATGCCAGGTGTTTAACCTGGGGCTTTCTGCACACAAGGATGCTCTACCGCTGACCTTCAGCCCTTCCCTCAATATACACATTTCAGCCACTTGACCCAGCTCTGGGTCTTACATTTTCCTCTACTGTTCTCATGTGCCAAAGTGGTCTTGTAGGCTTGCGGCACGAGAGTACTTTTAAATTACATTTTAAAATATACAGTGGTACCTCGGGTTACATACGTTTCAGGTTGCATACGCTTCAGGTTACAGAATCTGCTAACCCAGAAATAATACCTTGGGTTAAGAATTTTGCTTCAGGATGAGAACAGAAATCGTGTTCTGGCAGTGCGGCGGCAGCAGGAGGCCCCATTAGCTAAAGTGGTACTTCAGAATAAGAACAGTTTCAGGTTAAGAACGGACCTCCGGAACGAATTAAGTACTTAACCCGAGGTACCACTGTATATCACCAGAATATGGTAACTGAGTTGTTATCACATGGTAACAAATTCAGAAGTCTATGTTATGCAGGTACATCTCTATTTGTGTAATTCGGCATGAAAAAAAAAAAAGCTCATTTGACCAGGGCCTATGCCTCTGTTATCGCCAGTTTGAAAGGATCTAAAAGTTGACAAGCCCCTCATCATGTTTCTTAAGTCTATTCACGTGCTTAAATTTCTTTAAATATACCTTACATTTTTCTGCCTTGTTTCAGGACTAATTCCATTCATTAAA
Organism: Podarcis liolepis; assembly: GCF_965112155.1. NCBI lineage: Eukaryota > Metazoa > Chordata > Lepidosauria > Squamata > Lacertidae > Podarcis > Podarcis liolepis. The sequence continues at coordinate 25,496,372 of NC_139565.1, forward strand.
TCAGCAACTTCTCTGTGTCATTCACGAAACTCCACATTGCAGAACCTACATTAGGAAGCCAAATGTTTGCCTATTTCGTGAAGCTGGGAGCAGCTTTGGGTTTGTCAGCTTTTGCAATCAAACAAAGGCCTCCTTTGAGCCAATGCTATCTTTTTCTAGATCAGCTATATTGTGTCTGTGTGCTGTTTGCTGGGAACTATTCAGATAAATTGCTGAGTGGCCTGTTTGAAAGCACTTGTGTTATTTTCTGGTTTCGCCACCAATTTTGTGTGGCTTTGATTGAGTTTAGTTCTGGTCTACCTAACCTCATGAGTTAGCAGCTCAAACATATATCAGAAATGGACCCCGTAAGTCGCTCAGCCATGATATAATTTAGCCTTGCTAAGAACCACTGCCATACGAAAATCAAATCCCTCTGATGGTCAAGCTATCCGTCTAGACAGAAGGTAGAAAGAGTACTTATCCAGTTCAGTGATAAAAGGTCAGAGATAATCATCTGCTTCTATATTCTTAATGGAAAAATGTTCCTCAAACGGTATAGAGTTGCAATCCAGAAGGTTTTATCATACTGGGCATGTTACTCATACCACATCGCTTATGGAATTCTTTATACCAGTCACAGGCATCTGCTGTGCTTTGTAAAATAATCTCACACCCTGCCTTCTGTATACTGTGCTGGTTTTTATGATTATTAAATTGTGTGGAACACATTTCCACCCCCAAGGAATGCCTTTATTATACCATTTAAAAACATCTTAATAAACTAGTTGAGAACTCTTCCTAAAGAGGAAGAGGTGGGCTTTTTTTTTTTTTAGTAAATATGGAACAAATTGAGTATTAGTATACAGGGAGAAAGTAAGATTGATGATCTGACAAAACATTAATTAAAAAAAGAATGTTGCCAAGACTTACTTGTATAATTCAACTGCACATAATTCAAAGGCAAAATTAATTTACTTTTCCTTATTTGACAACAGAGCAACTTTCTATTGATTAGGCTTTTCTTTTGCTTTTTCACCAGTACAAATAAGATATATTTAAACTGTCCAGTAATAAACGGTGTTGTTGAAGTTCTGTGCTTGGAATTTAAATTCCAAGAGCTCCGCAGAGATGGCTGAAAAATTGACTCTTGGTTGAAACCATTTTGTAGTGGATTGGTGTACCGGTTTGCAAACACTGCGCCTGAATCGCCTTAATTAAAGGAAATAAAATAATTGGCATAGCTTTGTTCTGAGCAATTTGCAATGTCCCTATGCCCAATAAACACTGAATATTTTATTTTAAATGATTTATTGCAATACGTACTTCTGTCAGAGAATATTTTGTGTTACATTTACTCGTTAATTGTAAGCAATTTTGAAGATGAAATATTATTACATCTTCAAATGCCAAGTGTATACACACAATTCCTACAAACTCTTTGATAATTACATTATATACTGCCTGTAGAGTGCACAGTATGTTTACGCAGAAATCTTTTGCTTGTACTTGTTTGTGAATGGTCTAGTAATCTTTAAATCTGCCTTGAAGATAGCACATGTTCCTCTCTAGGCAATAAGAAACTGTAAATACAGCTCTGGGTAATTTTTGCAAGATAAATTAGTACTATGCAAACAATAGCAATGCTTGCAAACTCACGGCCCAGGAAGAGTACAATAAGGTTTTGATCCGCATGTTTTGACATAATGTAGCACCCTGCTTGTGGTTAACGCTTAGCTGGAATGAAATATTCAACGCAGCAATAGAGAAATTAAAATAATTATTTATTTGTCAGACAAATAAATGAGAGGCACAGTGGTATATGGTTACCAAGCTCTGGCCTGGCTTCCTGCCATTATGGCCAGCCCTTATATTCCCTTAATCCAGCCCCCTTTGCTCCTCCTGTGGCTGCCTCTGTCCAATCAGCCTGGTTGGATTTCCTATTGGCTGATTGCTAGAACCAATCACAAAAAGATACACCCATATCCTTCTGTCCTTATATGGAACACAAAGAGCTATATATTGTTACATCTATAAATGACAAATAAGTAGTAATATATCTTACATGTGTCTCAACAAGGAATCTTAATTACCAGCTCACCTCTTGCCCTCCTTGCCCTATTGCCTTCTAAAACAAATGGTTAATCTTAAATTTTTATCTTAAACATATGTCAAGGATCTTGAGTTTCACATCAACATTGAAAGATCTCCTTCATTTGAAGGTTTCCAAACAAATGTCTGACAGCCATATATCAGGACCGCCCGGATGGCGTCTTCCTGTCTGGCAGGAGGGCTAGGCTGGTGGCTGACTTAATTCCAGGATAAATACAACTCTTTACAACTATATGAAATAAGAATCTAGCATTTGTTAAATCCTTTGCATAATTACATTTAAGCCAATATATTTAATACACAACACAAGTAGCCTCTTAAAAGGAATAAGGCCTTTGTAAAAAAGGAACTCAGTTTAAAACAGTTTCAGAAGAAACCTCTTCAGTTTGCATCCCCCCCTTCTCCAGCTGCTTCAGCCAGCTGCTTTTCCCATTATCTCTTCCCAACATTTATTGCCCTTAAACTCTCTCAGTTTAAGAAAGAAACAGCTTTAAAAGACTTCCCAAAATTTCTGCCAGCTAAATGCTTCTCCATTTGGTCTTGGCCTTTTTAACCTTGGAAAGAAGATCTGGCTCATTTTACTGGGAGGCACATTGGCATTATTTTACTATTTACCAACTGTGAGGGTTTGATTAGCTGCTTGTGCGTGAAAACGTGCTCCCTCAGAGTTTGTGCGACCCCACAAACCTCCGTGTGTGACGGAGCTCCTCAGACATGTCTGCTCTAGTCACTAGTAGAGTCCGACAGTGGCTGTCTGCGGAAGCGTTTCCAGCAAAGAAGTTCCTTAACGGAAACGCGTCTCCTGGACTCACGGCGTGACAGTTTCCTGCGAGGTGTGGGTCTCCCTATGGGAGACTCCGATACCTCTCCACTGTTCTCGCTGGAAGCCTCCCTGAGCCCTCCCTCCTGCTCGCATTCCCTCAGAGACCCACTCCTCCCCCTGCTGGTTCCTGCTTCAGCAGTTGAGTCTCTTTCATCCTGCCTGAGTCCCTCCACCACCTGATGCTCTGATGGCAGTTCCCTGACATCCACCTCCCCTCCAGGGCCCCCCTCACCCCCTCCCAATTCCTCCCCCCTGGGAGGTGAAGGGCTAAAACCCCGAAACGAATCTTCCTCATCTTCTGACGTCTCGAACAATTCTCTCCATCGATCGTCGTCCTGGCCAGCTGAATCCTCCTCCTCTTCAGAATCTGGGAACCCCTCCAACTCCTCTTCCTCGTCGGTGGTGGCAAAGTATTCCCTTCGGAACCTCGCTACGGGCTGAGGTTTACGTGGGAACCTCTGATGAAAAGTCTCTATTAAAACCTCGTCATTGACATCCTCTGCCCTAACCCAGGTGTTTTCCGACTCCGGTTCCCCTTCCCACATTACCAAGTACTCTACTTGATCTCCCTTCCACCTGGAATCGAGGATCTCCGCTACATGGTAGCTGTGTTCCTTCTCCTCCATTGCTGGTCCCCTAGTGACCCTCCCCTCACTGTCTCCTCTATACGGTGACAGCAACGACCTGTGAAAAACTGGGTGCAGCTTCATGTGGTTCGGTAACCGGAGCCTGAAAGCCACTGGATTGACCTGCTGTATGACTTCAAACGGACCCAGCCTTTTGGGTCTTAATTTCTTACAACCTCCTTTGAATGGCAACCCTTGGGTTGACAGCCACACCTGGTCCCCCACCCTGATGCTTTCACCTTCCCTTCTGTTTTTGTCTGCCTGCCTCTTATATTCCTCCTTAGCCCTGTTTAAGTTGAGTTGAAGCTGGCGATGGATCGCTTCCATTTCTTCCACGAACTGTTCTGCAGCTGGAACGCTCCAGTTCTCCCCCTCCCCCCCTGGGAAGGCTCTGGGATGGCACCCGTGATTAGCCAAAAAGGGGCTCATCCCCGTGGACACGTTCTCTGCATTGTTGTAGGCAAATTCTGCCAACGCCAACTTCTCCACCCAATCATTCTCTCTGTCATTAACATAACACCTCAAATATTGTTGGAGAACCCCATTTGCTCTTTCCGCCTGCCCGTTGGTTTCAGGATGACGGGCCGTCGAGAAATTAACCTCTACATGCAGTAAGCTCATGAGCTTCCTCCAGAACCTGGAAGTAAATTGTTTCCCTCGGTCTGAAACCACCCTCAAGGGGGCGCCATGCAACCTAAACACATTCTCTACAAACAATTTGGCGGTTTCTTCTGCTGTAACCGCATGTGAGCAGGCTATGAAGTGGGCCATTTTAGTTAACAGGTCTACTACAACCATGATGGCTGTTTTCCCTCTAGACCTTGGCAGATCAGTCATGAAATCTATTGCCACTGCTTCCCACGGTCTCTCAGGTGTGGGCAGTGGTTCTAATAAACCAGCCGGCGCCTGCCTCTCCCCCTTGGCTCTTTGGCATTGTTCACACCCTCTCACATACTCCCGCACATCTTCCCTGACCTTGGGCCACCAAAATTCCCTGGTAACCAGCCACATGGTTTTGTGTTGCCCAAAGTGCCCTGCTGTGGGGCTATCGTGCAGCTGCTTGAGTACCTTCTCCCTCAATTCCCCTTCAGGTATATATAACGCTCCCTTATAATACAATGCCCCATTTCTCTCCTCAAAACCACCGGATTTGTCTTCCTCCCCTCTGAGATCCCTGAGTTTCCCCTGGGCGTATGCATCCTGCACCGTACCCTCTACCAATTCCCTTTGCCCCACCAAAGTCGCCCCACACACCCAGCGGTCCTCTGGAATGATATGGGTTTCTTCGGGTGCTCCCTCCCCCTCCAAATATTCAGGTTTGCGTGAGAGAGCGTCCGCCCTAACATTCTCTGGGCCTGGCACATAACAAATCTCAAAGTTAAATTTGGAGAACTCTTGGGCCCATCTCAACTGCCTTTGGTTGAGCACTCGCGCCGTTCTCCAGTACTCTAGATTTTTATGGTCCGTGCACACTTGCACTTTATGTTGTGCACCAACTAGCAGATGCCTCCATCTCCGGAACGCCTCATGAATAGCAAGCAGTTCTCGGTCGTACACCGTGTAGTTCCTCTCGGATTTGTTCAGCTTCCGCGAGAAGAAGGCACACGGACGCCACTCTGACTCCTCCTTCCCCGGCTGCAGAAGAAGCACCGCCCCTATGGCTCTGTCAGATGCGTCTGTTTCAACCCTTAGCTTCTTTCGTAAATCCACATGCAGAAGTTGTTCTTCAGAGGCGAAGGCCCTCTTCAGTTCCTCAAACGCTCGCTCCGCCTCCGCCGTCCATACAAACTTCTTTTTACTGCTGAGACAGTCAGTGATGGGCGCCGTCAGATGGGCGAAGTTGCGGATGAACTTACGATAAAAGTTTCCAAACCCTAGGAACCTCTGCACATCCTTCTTGGTTTTGGGTGTTTTCCATTCCAGCACTGCCTGTACCTTGCCGGGATCCATGGCCAATCCCTTGTCTGACAGGCGGTACCCCAGGAATTCCACCTCCTTGGTATGGAACCGACACTTCTCCAGTTTGACCCACAGCCTGTTGGCTTGCAGTCTGCTCAACACTTCTCTGACGTCTCTCACATGTTGCTCCTCATTCTCAGAATACACCAACACATCATCTAGAAAGGCAACGCAATTCTTGTAGAGCAAAGGGCCCAGCACGTGGTTCATAAAAGATTGAAAACACGCGGAGCCTGCTTGTAATCCAAATGGCATAACGAGGTATTCAAACGCCCCCAAAGGGGTAAACATGGTGGTTTTCCATTCATCCCCTTTCCTTATGCGTATCAGGTTGTACGCCCCCCTTAGATCCAGCTTTGTGAAAATCTTTCCCTTCCTCACCCTGGTCAAAATATCATCAATTCTGGGCATAGGGAACGCCACCGGTTCAGTCACTGCATTCAGCCGCCTAAAATCACATACAAGTCTCGGCTTGTCCGCATTTTTTTTGTCCACAAAGAACACTGGGCTCCCCCCTGCTGCTTTGGACTCTCTGATGAAGCCTCTCTTCAGGTTCTTGTCAATGAACCCTCGCAACTCCTGCATTTCCCTGTCTGACATGGCATACAACTTGCCCACGGGAAGCTGTGCTCCTGGGAGTAAATTGATCTGACAATCAAAGGGTCTATGAGGTGGTAGTTGGTCAGCTTCCTTCTCGCTGAACACGTCGCTGAGATCTGCATACTGTGGTGGTACCTTCACCTTCCCCATTACTTCAGTCCCTGCTAGGGTGGCTTGGGCCCCTGCTGAACCCTTCTCCCCTTTGCAGTGTTCTAGGCAATGTGCTGAACCAAAGGACACCACTCTTTGATGCCAGCCAACCAGCGGATCATGTAGAGCTAGCCAGCTCATTCCCAAAATAATGGGAGCCCCTCCCAGGGTGGCCACATTAAACGCTATCAGTTCTGTGTGCCTTGCCACCCTCATTATCATTGGGACAGTCTGCAAGCGGACTCCTCCTCCCAACAACTCCCTGCCATCAATCGTGGTCACCTGCAGGGGGTTGCTTAAAGGGATGGTCTGTATCTGGTGTTCAGCAGCAAACTCCTTGCTCATAAAATTGCAGGAGCTGCCTGAGTCCAATAGCGCCTTTATTTTTAGGGGGTGCCCATTCTGCAGCTCTAGCGACACTTCAATCACTAGAGCAGGTCGAGGAGCTTCTGGCACGGGCACTTTCACTGCTCTTTGGCCTGGCTGCAGTGCCCCAATTGTGGCAACCAGGCGTTGGCTTTTACCTGCTCCGCTCCCCCTTCTTCTCCCCCCTCAACAGCTCCCACCATCCCTTGCCATTCCTTCCTCTGGGGGCAGACTCTGGCAAAGTGGCCTGGCTGTTGGCAGAGATAGCATTTCCGGGGGCCCTTTCCCTCCTTCTTAGCTCCCTCGCTGGTTTTTGAAAATGCGCGCGCGCGCGCTGTTCCGATTTCCATCGGCTCTGCCGGTGGGAAAGCTGGCTCAGGAATGTCTGGAATGCGGAATTCCTTCCAACGTTCCCCTCTCCCTTCCCGCCTCTCCAAGGCTCTTGCCTCCTGCCGCGCTCCTATGGTCAGCGCAGATTTGGTCAGCTGATCCATAGACTCCGCCCTGGGGCTCCGTGCCAGCTCGTCTTTCACCCCCGAAGAAAGACCTTCTTCAAATAGCATTTGAACGGGTGCCGCCGATAAATCCCAACTCAGTCTGTGAATCAGCATGGTAAACTCAGTCCAATATTCACGGACAGATCGACTTCCCTGCTTACAAGCCATTAGCTGTCTGCGCACCACCCCTTCCTCAATATCGCTGGAAAACATGAGATCCATTGCACGAAAGAACTTCATTGTGTCCTTTAGTATGTCATTGTGCGTTGCCATTAGGGGTCGAACCCAGTCTCTAGCCCCTTTCTCAAGATGCCCAATTACAAAAGCAACTCGCGATTCCTCATCAGGGAACTCATCGAACTGCACATTAAGGGCATATTGCATCTCTGTCCTAAAAGCATGGTAGTCCTTGGGGTCCCCCCCAAATTTCTGCACCAATCCTGGTACCTTTCTGGGGAATTGCGTGGCTCTCCCCTTCTTGTCTGCATCCTGAGCCCTTCTCTCCTCCAACCTCGCCGTCTGCAGGGCCAGTTGAACCTCCAACGCTCGGTATCTATCTTCCAAGCTTGGACCAGCTCCAGCCCCTGCTCCTCCGGTTCCGGTTGGTTCGCTCATGATGCCTTCTCTTGCACAGGCAGCGTACAAAGACTGTCGGACTGCTGTGAGGGTTTGATTAGCTGCTTGTGCGTGAAAACGTGCTCCCTCAGAGTTTGTGCGACCCCACAAACCTCCGTGTGTGACGGAGCTCCTCAGACATGTCTGCTCTAGTCACTAGTAGAGTCCGACAGTGGCTGTCTGCGGAAGCGTTTCCAGCAAAGAAGTTCCTTAACGGAAACGCGTCTCCTGGACTCACGGCGTGACAGTTTCCTGCGAGGTGTGGGTCTCCCTATGGGAGACTCCGATACCTCTCCACTGTTCTCGCTGGAAGCCTCCCTGAGCCCTCCCTCCTGCTCGCATTCCCTCAGAGACCCACTCCTCCCCCTGCTGGTTCCTGCTTCAGCAGTTGAGTCTCTTTCATCCTGCCTGAGTCCCTCCACCACCTGATGCTCTGATGGCAGTTCCCTGACACCAACTATTAATTATGTTTATCTCTGCCTTTTTTAGCTTCTATAACATGTAGGGTCAGTGTCCTTACTCAGTCTGTAATTTCAGCTTTTACGACTTTGAGAATTGTTTTCTGCTATCAATCAAGGGGCCCCTTGTCTAGGAAGAAAACACTGTCAGTGTTTTCTTAAGCAGCTAGCCTTCTTGCCTGGCATGAAACTTTTAAAAATCTAAGCCCTCTTTAATATACAAGCCCTGATCAAACATTAATAAAATGCAGGCTTATGCCTGATGCCTCAATATGAGATCCTTGTGTACACCACCAAAGTTTCCCAGCCTTTTCCTTTTCAGAAGGCTGAACTGCCAAACTATGTTTTTGTTCTTCTGATCCAAAAGCCTCTAGAGGGGGGTTTGCATTGAGGAAGTGGTTGTAGCAGCAGCAGCTATGCTAAGCTACAGTCCAAATGGTGTATCTATAGTATTGTTATAGATATAGGTGCCGCTGTGATGAGGGAGGGAGGGGGGAAATAATAAAAAAATGGCGCTCAATTTTTTTTTTGGAAAAAAATGGCGATCGTGCCGATCCAAGCGGAGATTAAAGAACCATTTGTGGGCTGGATCCAGAGGGCAATTGGGCCGGATCCGGCCCGCGGACTGTAGTTAGACAGCCATGTGCGTTCTCTGTGGGGTGCCAGTAGACTCACAAAGGGGCAGGGATCATATAGAGCTGCTGATTGTATTAAATTGAATGTGTACATGAAGTTAAATGTACATAGCAGCCACGATTTACACGGTTAGAGAGGCTCAAGAAAGAGCTTGATGCAATCACACAGATTATGACTTTATTGGGAGACCCCAAGTGAAGGCTCCAGTTCATACAACCATTACTTCCACTTTATCCCCACTAGAGGGCCAGGTCTCTAGCATCCCTAAATCTGAGAGTCAAAAATATGAGCCTTTGTGATGTCGTTAAGGCTGCCAACCCTTGAAAGGATAACATCTGATATGTGGGTTTGGCCTGGGACTATGGCTCGGTGGTACATTGGTGGAGCTAGAAATGGGAAGGCCAAGAAAAATATAAGAGGAAATGTTTCTTTTTCTTGTGCCCTCCTCCCTTTTTTTTGGGGGGGGGGGGAAATATCAACAGCTTTTCTCTAGCACTGTGAGCAATAATACAGGGCAATCCTCTGTTCCTGTGCACTGCTTATTTATATAACTGTGCTGCATGGGCAAGTTCTCCAATAATATTACAGGCTCCCCTGACAAAACTCTGCTCTCAGGTGGGCTAGACTAGTGGGTGAGCCTGAGATTTAGCTTGCTACCCTAAAACCCTCCTAATCTAACCTCCCAATCTAAACTTTAGTGCAAAAGCTCCAGATTTGGCTATACTAATACCCACTGGATTGTAAACCTACCATCACCAACACACATTTAAGGAATTGGGGTTAGGGGGCTGCTAATGATATGAATTCTGCTTAGGTCCCAGATCCAGACTTGTAACTCTGGTTTAAATAGGCACCTCTATTCAGTTTGGCGACAGCTTTTTCATAAAATCATAGAACTGGGCACTCCCATACCCTCCAACATTTCTACGATGAAAATAGGAATGTCCTATTTCTTCTTCTTCTTCTTCTTCTTCTTCTTCTTCTTCTTCTTCTTCTTCTTCTTCATACCCCACCCATCTGATTGGGTTGCCCCAGCCACTCTGGTCAGCTTTCAACATATATAAAAACGTAATAAAACATGAAACATTTCAAAACTTCCCTATACCAAGCAGTCTTCAGGTGTCTTCTGAAGGTTTTTTAGTTAGTTATATCCTTGGCATGTGAGTTGCAGAACTCCATACACTCCGATGGAAATAGAGAAATGATACCATACCCTCCAACATTTCTCCAATGAAAATAGGGACGTCTTAGGGGAAAGCGGGAAAATCAGAAACTGGCATGGCTTCTGTAAATCTGGGAGTGTCACTGGAAAATAGGGACATTTGGAGAGTCTGCACTCCCACTTTCTGGTAGGAACTGGACTTGTAGGCCAGGTACCGTGGGAGAATCTGGTCAGCTCACTTTTAACTTCTGACTTTTATTGATAATATTAACGTGTATTTTATATTTTATGTAAACTGCTAAGAGTTTTTTTGTTTTTTGTTTGCTTTTTTAATGCTTTATTGTTCGTTTTTTATATATGTACAACATATAGTCACAGGCGATTCTATTAATCCAATATAGATATCAATGATCACAAAAGAGGCATACAGTTTTGACTATGTATTTTCTTCACGAACCTATGACTCCATATTTTTTCAATTTTAATAAGCATGTTGCTTTTAATTTTATTCTTTGCTAAGAGGTTTTTATGATACAAACTTTGTTAAATAAATAGATAAATAAATAGTTTGGTCCATTTATTACTTTTTCTGAACTAAGCCCAAGATCCGTGTTAGGAAATGGAGGGAATATATATGTTTAGATAGTTATTTGACACAGTCAAATAACTGGAATATCTTTTCTCTGCTTTTGCTGCTGGCGCACCCAAAAACTTCGAAGCTTTATGCGTCCAAACCATTAACACAAAGATACCCACTGTTCTTAAGTGATGGCATACAAACACCATCGCTGCTTCCTCCAACCTGAGAATTGGCGCTAAGAATTTTGGCCATTAAAGTGTCAAGATAAAGTGCTTGACAAAGGAACATCAGGGAAGATAAAAGCATATGGAATATACCAAGAACATGACGGACTCAGCTGAAATGTGACTTTCGCTCTTTTCTTTGAGGTGTTGGCCACATGATTTCTCTTCCTTTCTTACTCTACAACTATTACTCAGAGGTCTTTGTGTGTGTTTGTGTGCGAATTCTTAGGTTTCATTTTTAAAAATGGAACCAGGGCCTGTTTAATGCTTCCAGTGGACCATCTCTGACCAAAATCCCCACTAAAAAAAGAAGACGTAGGCCAAGCAACCACATGTTTTCAAGCAGCCTGCTGATCGTGCTGGCTGTTCAAAGAGATAATGCATTTAGAGACTTGGCCTGGCTGCAGCCACATTTCCTATGGCCTTTCTACTGCCAGACATTTTCCAGCTTTAACTCTATCAACTTAAAGTTAAAAATGTAAGCCCTGTAAAACGTATGTCTTTGATTTATCTCTTCCCCCCCCCCCCTGCTTATAGGTGCATACTTTGATGTACTGGTTAACAGGGAGGTAATTGGGCAGAGGGGAAAAAGTTATATAGAAGCATGAGATAGTTATAGAGGTATTAAAGCAAGATGAAACATATGGACCTAAAAGCAGATCAGGCTGTGAGAAGATAATTAAATTGGACCTTGGGTGATCTAGGAAAGACCTCATGTACAAGAAGATATCTCCATTCAGTTCTGGACAGGCAGGTGACAATATAATAGCTCTGACATGTACCAAAAAGGAATAAAAGTTGCCAGTAAAATACTGGAATATATTAGAAAAGCAGCTGACGTGCAGGGACTAAGGTGTTGGTGTGGTTCTCCAAGGTTTTGCTGAACTACAATTCCTATCATGGTTAGAGATGGTGGGGATTGTACTTCATGAACATCTGGAGTGCCACAGGGTAACTACCCCATGTCTAGATCTGGGACAGGGAACCTGGGGCTCTCCAGATGTTGTGCTACAGCTTTCATCATCCTTGGCCATTGGTTGATGCTGATGCTCATTACTCTGAAGCAAGAGCTACGGAGACCCATTACAAAATTCTGGCCAGGTTTCAAGAAAGGAGAGGACTGTTCTTGTGGCCTTGTCAGCTTGCCTTTGATTCCTCTGTTCACATGTTAGCTGTAAGGGGATCCATTTACTGAGGTACCATGGCGCTACCATATGTGTTCTCATCCATGAATCAATTAAGTGAGGGCAATTTATGGGACTTTTCTATTTACCAGTGCATGCCCTCCCAATTGATCAATGCTGGGTAGAAAGAAGTGGTGTATCTGTTCCTAGCAAGTAGGAACAGTTAGCAAGTAACACATGAAGAAGCCTGTATCTATTGTAGATGGAGCCTGCCAACTCTATAGTCTTAGCATGCCACCAAAATAAATATTCCCTGGCAACACTTCTGGATAAATACCCACCAAGGACTATCACTAGTGCTAGAACTTACTACTTCATGTCAGTTTTATCTTTTGTATTAGAGTTCAGTCACTGGTCAGAAGCCAGACAGTATGTAGTTAATATGTCAATATAAAGTAGCACGGGTCTCACCTCAATAAATATCAACCAGGACTAAGTGAGCCAGATAAGTAACTGTTTGCAAATTTGTAGGGAAATGTCTCCCTAAGGCCTTATTTAGTAGTGCTTTTCTGGGTGAAGCAATTTGAGGATTTGGTTTCCTGCCTCTTGCTCGAACAGTCAGCTGATTTACACACACATTCTGCTGGATTCAGGCATGCATATTTGTGAACACAATTGGCATTTTCATTCATTTAAAAAAAACACACCGCACATCTAGTGCAACAATGGAGAGTACTGATTCTACCTTGTGGCTTGTAATTCAATTGTATAAGTTCAGTGAGACTATTCATTTGGGTCCTCCATAATGTGCTAAAAGCAGTTCAACTTTGGACTGATTTGTTACAGTGGTAAACCGGCGCCTGTGATGTTTGAGGGCAGATGTGATTTCATACCTCCAACATTTCACAGATGAAAACCAGTACAACACCCTTATTCTATCACCATGAATCAATGGGGAAAGCTCCACCACGACAATCACACATTATTTATACTTTATTCAATATCTTCCAACATTTGTCAGATGAAAATGGGGGTGCCCTATTCCATCATCATAATCGTCATCACTATATGCCGCCCATCTGACTGGGTTACCCCAGCCACTCTGGGCAGCTTGCAACATATATTAAACAATAATAAAACATTAAATTTTTAAAAAAACTTCCCTATACAGGACTGCCTTGAGATGTTTTCTACAGGCTACATAGTTGCTTATCTCCTCTGCTCAGGGATCGCATAGCTCCATACCCTCCAACATTTCTCTGGTGAAAATAGTGACATCCTAAGGAAAAGTGGGACATTCTGGTATCAAATCAGAAACCAGGACAGCTTCTGTAAATCCAGCAATGACCCTGGAAAATAGGGGCACTTGGAGGGTCTGTTCTTCATTTACTTTGCAAAAGCTAATAGTTTGGATTTAAAAAGTCGAGACTGTGTTTGTTCTTTTGACTAAAGATATATATATATTTTAAAACCTAGCTGTGTTCCATAGGAACATAGGACGCTTCCTTATAATGACAACTTATAACAGACAACTGGTCTATCTAGTTCACTATTGTTCTCTACTGACCAGCAGCTGCTCTCAAAGGTTCAGGCCTATTTGGAAATGCCCAGGATTGAACCTGTCCTTATAAACAGTTCCAAATATCTCACAGAACCTCAAAACCCTAGAATGTATTTTATATAATTGACTTTTTATTTCTAGTCTTTGTATATCGTATTGTTGTTTTATTGCTATGGCTGATGGCTGAGACAAATAAAGATTCATTCATTCATATCACAGAACCTTCAATGTACAAAATACCAAGAACTGCATGGTGCTTTCATGTGCCCACATTTTCATTCATGCACTCCAGGCAAGATAATTGACCCTCTCCCCGCTACATGCAGAGAGATTTAATTGCTTGACTCAAGGGAATGGGATTGAATCCTAAAGAATAACAGATATAGAAATTCAGATGGACAATATTCTAATTAGACACAACCAAAAAAGACCAAATTTGAGATGCTGGAGGAATTTGATCTTTGCAAATTGTGATACAAACCAACCTGATCCACAATGCCTGGTCTGATTTATGAATTAGAACTTGTTATCTACCTGATTTCATGCTTCCATAGTGTTTGGCAAATTGCAGCTCAAAATAGCATATCAAAACTATTTGGGGGCGGGCAGGGAGAAAACTGCATCTAGTAATGTCTTTCTAAATAGAAGCTATGTTTAAAATTATTTAAATACATATTTGGAGGCAAAAGAGGGAAGCCCCCCGGCCACACCATGGTTTATAACACCCACGGCCATGCCCCCCTGGCACTGCTTGGCAAGCGGCGGGTGTGACACAGCTGGGGCTTGGGGCAATGAGGGCCTCACCTCCCAACCCCTAGCCGGATCACTGTGATGTCCCAAATACCCGGTTGCAGCACCGCCCACTGGGAAAGTTGAGGGGACTTAATGCACCTTTAAAAAATCACATAAATGTAGAAATAGGACCAAATGGACATATGGATGAATGCATGTATAAGAGACATGTCTGTTTTCATGACTAAGGAATGCAAAGGAAATAATCCACAAGGATCACAGATTAGAAAACAGGGACAGTCCCCAGAATACTATAGGAATGGATCTTAAAACTAATGGACTATGTGGAAATGGGTCAAATTAACAGGAAGAGTAGGAGATCAAAACAATGAATTTTTTCACTGAAGAGTGGAGACCCGTTTTGCACTATTTGAGGAAGCATTATAGCCAAATGAAGGTGCGAGCAGGATTCAAAATTTAAGCAGAGGAAGGGAAATGACAGCAATTGTAATAGAGGAAACAATATGAGATATAAATATGCTATATAATGCAGCAGAAAAAGGGTGGGAATAGAAACATCGTGGAGGTAAGTGTGAGAAGTCAAACCGCTAAGGGGAATATATATTAAAGTTAATTGTGAAAATGTCTGAAATTATATATATGGGGGGGGGGATAGTATACAGGTACCATTAGAGCATGTGTGAGTGATGTTCCCCCATATGAACCAAAAATCCCTTCATGCGGGAAGGTAGATCTCAAGAAGGGAGTTTGCAGTAGCCTGCCTTTCTTTTTGTCATAAGAAGAGTCCTGCTGGATCTGACCCAAGGCCCACCTAGTACAGAATTCTTTTCTCACAGATGCCCAAACAGATGCCCATGGGAAGCAAGAACATTCTTCCCAACTGTGATTCACAGCAATTAGTATTCAAATGCATGCTACATGTGGGAGTGGGAATGGAACAGAGTCAATGGGCTAGTACCCATTGACAACCTTATATTATTCCAGACCGTCCAAATGCCCCTATTTTCCAGGGATAGTCCTGGATTTACAGAAGCCCTCCTGGTTTCTGATTTGATCCTGGAATGTCCCACTTTTCCTTAGTGAAGGGATGGGTTTCTGTGTAGCAAGTTTAAAACTGACTCAACCCCCCCTTTTTTTTGTTCTTTCAAAAGAGAGCATTTTAAAATGCGTAAAACTTGAGCTGTTGAGCAAAAGCAGAATAAGGACACAATTGCATAAACAAGCTCTCTCCTTTATCAGTCACGGCAAGGGATGGCCTTGGCTCTCTAGGGGAACAAAGAAAACACGTCAGAACTTTATCTTATGTGCTGACCACAAAATACGCGCAAGACCGATGTCTGGGGGAAACGCCAAAAGCGTGTTCCTGGAGATGGTGACTTCGTCCCAGATAAGAGTAGGAAGAGGAAGATCCTTTTATGGTCAGAAGTACAGGAAGGAAGATCTTTTTATGGTTAGGAATACCAGAGCAAGAACATATGTGATGTCAACCTGCATACGTAGGCCAACGTGGTTGGGCTCCTAGGGAAGGAGAGAGAGGGTGCCTGGAGGATATATAAACTGCATGAAACCTGTCATTTCTTTGGACTTGCTGTGGACTCACCACACAAGTGCCTTCTGCTATCTGGAGAGCAGAATAAACTCTTTCTTTGAACCAACTCGGTGTCATTTGACTTCCTTCCTCCTGTCCTGGATCAACGCAGACCCAATTGGTGAACTCCAATAAGGCTACATTAGGACATCCCTAAGGACCCCTGAGCCAAGGAGATAATTAACTATACAACCTTTAGAAGACACCTGAAGGCAGCCCTGTATAGGGAAGTTGCTTAATGTTTTATTATGTTTTATATATGCTGAAAGCCGTCCAGAGCTGCCCAGAGGCAACTCAGTCAGATGGGCTGGGTATAAATAGTAAAATTATTATTATGAAATAGGACGCCCCTGTTTTCATTGGAGAAACATTAGTGGGTATGTTATACTCTTCTCCTGTGTGGGGTGAGTTCTCAAAATTGTTTCACTTTTTCTGTGTATGAAGGAGATTTTGGTGCTCCTTAGACATAACCTTAATGAGAACTGGGCCTTAATCTCTCTTTGTCTTGCACAACACGTAGGCACAGGGATAAAGCAGTAATGATCACACAGAAGGCACGGTTTAGGCTGTCTCGCCCTTTAACAATTACAAAGAAGGAAATAATACAGTGGTGAGATCATTACCAATGAAACTGCAATCTTTACTTTTCACCCAGACTCAAACAGCACAAAATTAAGCTTCGCAAAGAGGCCCAATGGCTATTTAAAGGAAATTTGTCTTCATTATTGTTTCTCTCATCTTCTCAAATCATTTAAAGCAGCATGCGAAATGGAGCCGCTTTGGAAGTATAAAACAAGAGATGCTTCCTCTTGGAATGTGTGAAAATGGCCATTTTTCAATGTGATAAAGAAAAAGAGCCATGGCCTATTGGCAGTATGGAGATGAGCTGGATTTAACTCCATTGCTACCTCCGTTGTTGAGCGTCGGGATGAGAAGTAAGCAAATGCATGTTGCAGCACTGGGTGGATTCGATAGCAGTCTTAGTCCATGGCTTCACTTTTTGAGAAAGGGTTGAGAAAGACCTTTGGGTTTTGAGAGCAACCTTATTATATTCTACTAACATTCCTGATAAATAAAATATATTGATTAGGTATTAAGCCATTGGATATTTCTGCTAGGGCTGAAATCTTATATATGGCCTCGGTGGGGCTTACTTCAAAGTAAACCGGCATCAGATGCTGCTGTTAATTCTGAAGTGGTTCAATCTATGGGAAACAACAACACCACAGAATGCTGCATATTCACTGCTGTTGCTACATTTTGTGTTGTTTGGGGGATATTCTTTTACTTTGCTTTGTGTTGTGTCAGTTTTGTATAATATGTCTTGTGCACTTTTGTAGAAAGATGGACTAACTTTATTAGTATTAACAGTGCTTTTTTTCTGGGGGTATGTGGGGGTACACATTCCCCTAAACATTTTGTGAATCCAAGTTTGGCCTCATTGAGGGGCAGTATTTCAATATGAGTAGGAAAATGAGAGTACCCCTATGAGAGTACGTTGCAGAATCCGGACGTCCTGGACTTGGAAGGTTTCGACAACCGTTGGGGTTGGCACGCCTACCTAATATATGGAAAAGCGAAAATTCATAAAAATTTTACCAACCATATAATAAGGAAGTCACTCTTTGCTGTATGGGAAAAATATAAAGACCTGATGGAGCCTAAAGTCCCGTGGTGGACTTCTCCAGTAGAAGCCATAGCAGTAAAGTGGAAAAATACTCAGGAAAGCTGGCCAACATATAAAATACTTCTAAAAAATGAAGATAACCAAATAAAATTAAAAAAAAATGAGGAAATAAGAGAACACATTTCAGACTGGTTCCAACACCACCAGTTATTTGAAAAATTTAAATCTGACAAACAAAAGGGGTTCTCAGTAGAAATTTCTCGATTTGAATCTGATCTTGTAAATTCTAAAAGAAAAACTCTTTCCAAAACTTACCGACTCCTCCTTGACTGGACAGTCAAGGAGGAGGAGGTAACAGTGGCAATGGTGAGGTGGTTCCAGGATTTTGGCCATTCAATAACCATGGCCCAATGGGAAAATTTATGGAAGATCAATTGGAAATTCACAAACTGTTACACGATTAGAGAGAACTTTCAAAAAATGCAACATCGATGGTATCTAACACCATGGAAACTTTCAAAAATGTATAAAAATGTGTCAAGTAATTGTTGGAGATGCGGAGACTCAGGAACATTCTACCATATGTGGTGGATATGTAGGAAAATACAGGTATTCTGGGAGACTATCCATGTAGAACTGCAAAAAATGCTAAAGATCTCTTTCAATAAAAAAACAGAGGCCTACCTCCTGGGAATAACAGATTTGGATATTCCACAAAAGAGGAAGGGTATCTTTTTATATGCGACGGTGGCAGCAAGAGTTTTGATCACAGCAAAATGGAAGAGTAATGAAATCCCCTCTATACAAGATTGGATCCAAAAGCTGACAGATTATGCCGAATTAGATGGTTTATCAGAAAAGATAAAGAATAAATCAAAACAGGAATTTGTTTCTAAATGGAAGGTTTTTAAAGAATATCTGAAAAATAAATATAGTAGTTTAAATTCTGTTGCAGCATTCGAGGAACTTCAGTAATAGTTGCTAGGTAGATAGAAGAAATTAGATTTATTGAGAATAAGTTTAATTATGAAAATGTGTATTGGCAATAAGTAATATGAATTTGAAATATGGAATAGACGGGAAGTTGGGTCTTTAGTGTTAAGACCAATAGATGTTTTATTGTTTGCCAAGAAAATTATGTGTATGGTTATTTTTGTAATTTGTGTGTAATTTTGTATTTGTGTTTCTTTGTGTGTGTTTTTGTTGTTGTATAAATAAAGATTTTTTTTAAAAAAAACATTTTTTAAAAGAAAAAAGCACTAAGTATTATTCGTATTTGTAGTATTAGTATTTTGAGGGCAGAGATACCAGCCCCAGCTGCTCCCCTCCCCTCCATGCAGTGTTAATTGTCTGAAAGAAGAACTCCCAATCAGGGCTATACATTTACGCATAGCCTACACATCCTGAATCCTGAAATGGCAACCCAACTAATCCATGAAAGGAACACTTGCAAGGCCTGGTCCTGGGCTTTGACATAACGTGTCCTCCCTAAAAGAGGGCATGTCTTGTGGTGAGACCTGGAGACTGTTGTGGGTGGGTTGGATTGGTTTGCCACAACACCCGATTGGTAGGTCTCTCGATGTTGGGTTCAATCTGGCCAGTGGGGTGCAGTCTAAGTGGATCAAGGGACCTCTATATACCCATGCACGTGACCCAGAACTTCCTCTTTCAGTGCGTGCATTCAGAACACCCGCCCACCTCTTCTTAATTTTAGGGATTTGTGCAATTGACCTTGCTATGCCGTCGTCTGTCGTCGGGACAGGGGCACGGTAGGAATTTCCCCACTTGCCTGATTGGCTGTTGCCATTTGGGTTTTGCCTGCCACGTAGAAAATTGTCACATCCCTATGTGAAGGGTATTCTGTTAAAGGAATCCAGGGACTCAACTGGTTTAGTCAACCCCCAAAAGGGGGTTGTGCCCGTACCTGAGTCCAGGAGGCATCTGGATGATGAACAGTCTGTTCCCTTCCCAGGTGTTCACCTTGGCTGACCTATGCTGGTGCCCTGGGTTAGCGCTGCCCGCAAGAGTGCAGGGAGCTAGTTGAACCAGAGCCTATGCAACCACTCACCTTCTGTAATCAATAAAGTTGTGGCCTAAATTCTGCCAAAAAACAAAACGAAAATTTGAGTCATGTGTGAATTTATTTAGCGGGGAGGTCTCTGGGTCTGAACATGCAAAAACCTATATGAAATGAATGTTTATTATTGTAGATAGTTAAGTGAAGCAGTGTGCTTCTCTGCCTCCTCTGCTAGTTCAAACTTGGAGCCTGTTTTTTTCTGAGTGATATAGAGCTCTGTCTCCTTACTGATGCTCTTGCACAAATCCCTCTGAACTAAATTGGGTTGTGATGGAGCAGTGTTCAATGCACTGAACCCAGATTTTGTGTCATTGCCACACAAATTCTTCTTTAAGACCAAGGTGGGATTTGTATCTTCCCTATCTGCAATTAACTAAGTTTCTCAAAACGAAACCCAAGATTTCTCATATCTACAGTACAACCATTGGCAGTGGCGTAGCGTGGGTTGTCAGCACCCGGGGCAAGGCAAGTAATTTGCCCCCCCCTAACCCGTGGATTTGCGCCCCCTAACCCTAACCCCCAGATGTTGCGCCCAGTACAGCCGCCCCCCCTGCACCCCCCACGCTACGCCACTGCTAAGGGGACAAGGAACACGCGTGGGGTGGGTGGAGAAGGATGTGGCTAATAATGCAGGAGGGGGGTCTAAGGGGAAAAGGAGCTCGCATGGGGTGGGTGGAGAAGGAGCTTTTCGGAGAGCTGAGGGGGGAGGGGGGAGGGAAAGAGCACTGTTGCTTTAAAGGAGCCAACCGGACAGCAGCCACTTACAGCAGTGTAAGCAGCTCCTTTCCTCTCCCGCTTTGCTCCTTCTCTCCCTCTTTGCTGCTTTACACAGCTAATGGCCCAAGTCCTGCTCAGCGGATCAGCTGAGACGCTGGAGAATCGTAATTTCCCCCTCTCCCTCATCCCGTGCCCTCCTGTCCCCAGCAGCCTTTTTAAAAACTTTTTTACTGGTTTTCACTGCGCTCGTGGCTCAGAGCCCTCCTGTGCGCTGCCGTCCCTCTGCAGCCTCATTGCTCCGTTTAGAGAGCGCACGGACCTTTGCTAGCTGAGGCTGCAGCAGCTGTTGCTGGCTACGCGGCGCTTTTTCCAGCTTGCTATGGCTCCCGTCTGTCCCTCCTCGAGTGTAAGCGGCTGCTGCCCGCTTTGCTGGCATGGCTCTCCTTCCCTCCCTCCTCCTCAGCTCCACCCCCTCCTCCTGGCTGTAAAGCAAGCATGAGTGCATTCGCTCTGTAACACGCACAGGCATTTTCCCTTCCTTTCTAGGAGCAAAAAACCTCCTCCTCCTCCCGGCTTTGCTGCTGCTGCTGCTGCGCGGCTCTTTTCCTCCACCGACGGCGCGCTGCGCCTTGGAGAGGTTCCCGCTTCCTCGAGGGGGGCTGGCCAAACGCGCCCCCCAAAATGTTGCGCCCGGTGCCGCCGGCACCCCTGGCACCCCCCACGCTACGCCACTGACCATTGGGCATTGGTTCTTAATTACAAAGTTTCCCATAATCTCATTTTTCATTAGTTTTGAAATGAACCTTGTGAAATCATTATTAGACTCTTTGACAGTCTGTAATCAACCCTGAGGCTTATGCTTTTTATATACATATAATTTCCTAAACATGTTGTCCTTTCTGGCATGCTGCAATGGAACATACGAAAGCAATTTGTACTTCTGCTCCTTTTTATGAGCTACTGAAATACTGTAGCTGAAGTTTAGTTAATTAAAGATTTTATGACACACTAAAAGATACAAAGCAAACAATGTGCCACACCAAATGAAAGGCTGTGCAAATGCGTGCATGCACACACCCACACACCTAAACACAAACCCTGGTGTGACTGCTGAAAAAAATGCATCTAACAATTATTCCATTCTGCTTGCACAGTGACTGCAGAATGACCTTGGTCAGCAGTTTTAAGAGTAATCCATCAATATATGATGAAATTTATGAATTGATGTTTGTGGCTTGAACCATCTTTTGGTTACAAACAGCCATTTATTCATCTCTGCTATGGTATCAATTCATTAAGATGCATTTGTACATAGTAAAGTCAAGGTGGAAAAGAGATACATTAATTCTGCCAGTTTTCATCTACTTAGCATTTTCATCGCTATATATAAAAAATTGGGATATGATATATATATCACATATAAAGCATTTACTAATCATGTGAAATTAAGAGAATTGATCAAGTGTATTATTGATTCTAGTGTAATTGACATTGTTGGCAACATGTTACAGCTTGACGATTTCACCCAATGCAGTAGGAGTTTTCATTTTCAAATTCTTTTAACTAAATTCGTTTAAGTGTAGGATCTGCACTGGCTGCAGCTTCCAGGTCAACCTCAAAGACAATAATCCAGTCTGGAGCTTTCCAGTGGATGGACAATAGAGTCCAAGGTATCACGGCCCAGAAATGGCCATAGCTGACTGGGATAAAAGTCACTTGTGTAAAGTCATTTCTCTTGTCAAATCAGGAAGATTGCAAAAATGATGGATTTAGGATTACATGTTGTAAGCGTCAATGTCAAGCATACTTAATTCTATATATGACCTTGAAATATGGATTATGGACACGTCACTTATTTGAAAATTTCTTTTGATCATCCGCTCAAAACAAAAACAATTTTGTTGTAGCAACTCAGAATCTTTGGTAGACTTCCTAGAGTACCCTACTTCTCTGCATGATTCTATTTTGTACAAGTCAGTCCATAATTTATTTTTCCTCAGAGTGGGTCAGATGAAAAGGTCAGATGTTCAGAAGTTATAAATCAATATGACTCCTGACATCCATTATGTTGAGTCAACTCATTGGAAGATGTGGTCCACCAGCTCTGAAGATCTGCCTATTAGTCATGGTCTAAACACCTGAAAGACTAATGGTCTTATTCTGTGGACTGTGCTGAGTTGCTAACAGGGTTATACCTTCCACCCATCTATCTGGTGGTACAAATACGTTGAATATAAATAAGAATGATGCCCATGCTAATTCCTCATTCCTATGCAGCCCCAGAAGGGGGTTGCATCCCAGAGACCACAGGAAGTATTATAGCTTCCTCTTCATGGGGGGGGGGGGTGTCTAATTTTGGATATGCCAGAAACTTCTGCAACTCTTGCCCTACTGATGCCAGATCTCCAACATGGGCAGAGTTAAAAAGGGGGTATAATGAGAACAGATATGGAACATGGTGGGAGAGGACCAGAGGAAGCCAGGGAGGAAACTGCAGGCTCTGTAGCTTGGATATTTTTTTAAAAAGGTAAAGCTAAGGGACCCCTGAAAGTCCAGTCACAGACGACTCTGTGGTGCTCATCTCGCTTTACTAGCCGGGGGAGCTGGCGTTTGTCCGCAGACAGTTTTTCCAGCTCATGTGGCCAGCATGACTAAGCCGATTCTGGTGCAACAGAACACCGAAACCAGAGCAGCGCACAGAAACACCGT
This sequence comes from Podarcis liolepis, assembly GCF_965112155.1. NCBI lineage: Eukaryota > Metazoa > Chordata > Lepidosauria > Squamata > Lacertidae > Podarcis > Podarcis liolepis. The sequence continues at coordinate 25,519,315 of NC_139565.1, forward strand.
TTACCTTCCCACCAGAGCAGTACCTATTTATCTACTTGCACTGGCATGCTTTCGAACTGCTAGGTTGGCAGGAGCTGGGACCAAGTAATGGGAGCTCACCCCATCGCGGGGATTCGAACCGTCAACCTTCTGATCGGCAAGCCAAGAGGCTCAGTGGTTTAGACGCCCCTGTGGATAATTTAAACTACTGCTGAAATATTAACAATGGGAGGGAAATTGTTTAAAATAGCCCTCAACTGGATAAGAAAATCAACAGCCTTTGGTTCCCTACCCCTCACTCCATCATTTCTAGATTAAATCCTCAGAGATTATTATTGATCAAGACAAGCAGATGGGCTTTATTATGTTTATACATAGCCAACACTATCTAAATATATGTACATGTACAAATGTGCAGTGTAGTGAGCACACACATGGCATTCACAGTGTATGTTGACAGGGTGCATTTTGAGATCGAATGGATTCTATGTCCATACTATAAAATATATCCGTCAGATGAATTTCTGATCTCACCACTACAAGTAAATTAATTTCATAAACATACATTAATCTTCCCCCGCAGATGAACATTTATGAAGATTTAAAAATGACCCTTTACCAAATGAATTACCAGAAAAGTATAATATTTCATAAACTGAACACCGCCCCCTTAAAATTGTAGCATTGATTTATTGCTGTGATCTACTCTTTAAATCATGTGTAAGAACTATTAAACACCCATTCCTTAGGGTACATTTTTATTATAAACAGATGGATTCCTACTGGGGACTCTTATCCTTTCATGAAATATAGTCCTCGTTTCACCTTTCCTTATTCATTAGGTATCTGTTGGGACTCATGGTGGGTCATTTGAAGGTCTAGTCCCTTATTCTTGGTTCCCATTGTCATCAGTTCCCTCTTTCATTGCTGCATTCTTTATCTCCCCTGATTGCGATTATTATTCCTGTGTAAACACTAGTTGCTCTTTTTCCATGAGCGCTCATGGTCTCCTTCATTTCCTTTCTATTTTGCACTAATAAAAATAACCTTTTTTCCCCCCAAAATAGGAAGACACTAGATTTCCCCCCACCTTACCCCGCGCCTCATTTTTCAAGCACAGTTTCATGGCATTTCAAATTTTTAAGTAAACAAAAAGTCCTATTTTTCATAGTGACAGCAAAGAGCAGTGATGTATGAACCTGCAACATGTAATGGCTTATCCCTGATGATATTTGAAGAAGCCTCCATATATTTTTACAGCAAGTTGAAATCATTTGTTTTGGCACAATACTACAGTCCTCTTTTTCTTTTTGGTCCACACCCCACAGCTTCACTATACTCTTTTTTTTTTTTTAATTTAAAAAAATCCACAATGTGTGCTTTCCCTTACAAGTAGAATATATGTAACCATTATTAATTAGTCTCAGAAAATACTGGTCTGTGTTATGATAGCAAGAATTATTTCCTTAATTAGCATGATATGAAAGTATTCATCTGTTGCATGATACCTAGTCATATACACTGTTCTTTTTTTCACACATGTCCTTTTAAAAAAATAAAAAGTTCAAATTATCTAGGCCGTCAAAAAAGAAAGTATACTACACTGTTGCTGAGTTGTAGAAATCTGCCTTAAGAGAGCAGCAGCAACAACAACAATTGTTTTTTTTATCCCTCCCCCCTCAATGTTGGATCCCAGGATAGGTTACAACAATGCAAGATTGAAATCAAGGGACACAATTTACAATCAGAAGAATAAGGTGGATCCTAAATATGCATCCCAGGTGTTGAAAGCCAGAAGTGTGCCTTCAGCATATTACAAAAGCACTGCAATGAAGTACTAGATGCACCTCTGTCAGGATGGAATTCCACATCTTAGGCCACCAACCCATGAACTTCTGAAGACATTGGATCTACCAAGAAGCCCACTTCAAGAAGTTGAAGTTTCCGAGTTGTCTACAAGGGCAGCCCCATGCAGTAATCTAATTGGGAAGTTACCAGAGCATGTAGTACTGCGGCCAAGTCATCTCTGTCCAAAAGGGGTCCTAGATGGTGAACAGGGATAGGGGAGGCATTTGATTCAGTTTTCATTTAAAGAAGAACCCTCCTAATTCACACTTTACAAAACAATGCACAAACTGAAGCACAATTACCTTTCAAAATTTGACCACTGAAAATTTTGCAGTGCAGTTCTCCAGTAAAGGAATGTGTAGAAAAATGTGTATACTGGGGTAGAGTGTGTATAAAATACATGCATAGCACACAAAACAACATACAAACATGCTTTATATTGAGCAAAATTGTTTTCTTTTAAATGTACAAATCAGGTGAAAATTGCACTAAAGCACGGATGAAATTTCACAATAACTGTTTAAAAATTGCATAATGATTGGGAAGCGTGGAAAAAATGTGAAAAGCTTAACTTACTATTGGAAAAATGAGCAATGGGAAGAAATGTCTTGTAAAGGCAATGCAATATTGGGCTAACTAACATGTCTATCCAAAATACAAAAGTATTGCTAGGGTGGCTGATTTCTTTAAAATAATATCTCAACGGAAAGGTAGTGCTTAGTCAAGGAGAAGGAAGCGAAACTACAATACAGTGTTTATGTATTAATCCACTATTGTTCTTGGTGCAATAAGAATATTCTATTCTGAAGCTAGAAGCTATGGTGAGCCGTGAGAGATTACTTCTTATGTAGAGAGAAGGCGAATGACTTTTTGTATGTGTGTAGAAAGCTACGGGAAACATGTCAGGACTTGGCACAGTGGTGTCATGTGCTCCTGATGCACACCAGAAACAGGAAGCAAGCCACCATGTATCAAACTGCGGATCTCACAGCAGCTAAAGTTGATTTCTCTCTTGGCTAGGTTCTGCTAAAGTTATGCCTTCTTCCCTGGCAAGCTCTCCGCGAACATAAAGACTTTATATGGGGCCGTGTATCTTTCTTCTTGTACATAGAATAAAACCTGAAAGTCGGTAAACTGCTTGGCTTCCTGAGAAACTAGTTTTAGTACTTAAAAATGCATTTAGGTTCAGTTGAAACAGGGTGATATAAAACAGATGAGCAGAAACTCAGGTGCTGGGGTGGGGGGAGCATCAAATGGTTGACTGCTTAACCATCCACATGAGGTTATATTTTATATATGCAAAACTGGCATGTTATAGAAAAGGGAGCTTAGATCCCTCTTTCTGACATGCTTGTTGTGTGTGAATACGGAACATATTGCATGCAAGAAGACCGAAACATTCGAAACCACTCTTGCAGTCTCCAGTGGAGCAGTGTGGAAAGTGCTATTTTTCTAGAAAAAGAGGTTCACCTCCCTCTTAGAATGGCAATGGCGCCCGCCTGAGAGGTGCTGGGACTGAGTTGAAATAAAACCCTGAATGTAGCAACAAATATGTCATATCAGGCTTCTGTTGGTCTGCTTTGGTTCTTAGAATAGGACAGAGCCTTTGCTTTCTGTCCCACTTTCACAAAAGATTAATTGATGGGCTTGGGTAAATTTACTGTTTCTCAGTCCCTCATCTATAAAATTAAAGTGTAAGCCCATAAAGCCAAGGCTTTTTTTTCTCAACAGGAACTCAGTTCCGCCACCTCTCAGATGGGTTCCATTTCCATTACAAAGGGAGGTGTTCGTGGTGAGTTCCAGCACCTCTTTTTCCAGAGAAATAGCACTGCATAAAGCTATTTTGAGGGTGTGTATCATTCCTAGTGATGTATGGAAGTGAGAGCTGGACCATAAAGAAGGCTGATCACCGAAGAATTGATGCTTTAATTATGGTGCTGGCAGAGACTCTTCATTGCCCCATGGACTGCAAGAAGATCAAACTTATCCATTCTTAAGGAAATTAGCCCTGAGTGCTCACTGGAAGGACAGATCGTGAAGCTGAGGCTCCAATATTTTGGCCACCTCATGAGAAGAGAAGACTCCCTGGAAAAGACCCTGATTTTGGGAAAGATTGAGGGCACAAGGAGAAGGGGATGACAGAGGACGAGATGGTTGGACAGTGTTCTTGAAGCTACCAACATGAATTTGACCAAACTGCGGGAAGCAGTGGAAGGCAGGAGTGCCTTGCATGCTCTGGTCTATGCGGTCACAAAGAGTCGGACATGACTAAATGACTAAACAACAACGATTCCTAAATTAAAATTTCAGAGTAAATCAGATGATAGGCAGCTCTGGCCCTCCAGATGTTGCTGAACATCATCCCTGACCATTGTCCATCCTGTCTGGGATTGATGGGAATCCAACAATATCTAGAGAGTTGCAGCTTCCCCATATCTGTCATAAATCAAATTATGTGAGGAGTTATTTGTGCTAAGGCTCATTTGGCAAATTGCTTCACATTTTCTTGAAACAGAGGACTAAAATGTTTGAACTTTTAAAGTTGCCAAGAGGTTGCTAGCAACATAACCACCTACGTATGATTCACCTTTAGAATGGCTCACTATTTCAGTATGTGCCTGAAGAATGCCAGAGATTGAAAGAATTGCACTTCCTCTTCAGAGGGCTACAGAAAAGAAAAGAAATGCCAAAGCAAATGCCATTTTATTTATATGTGATATGTACTCACACTGAGTGCGCAAGCTCTTACCTCAAAGTGGTTTCTAATGGAAAAAAGTACAAACAGGCATCCAGTTTATGCGAGACACACTTGACACAGTACAAATGAAAGCCTACAATGAGTGTTCATCACAAAAGAAAGGGTTATAAATAACAAGAATTCAGGTAACCAATTTATACCTGCTGCCATTCAGATTTTTCAAGCTAAAGTGTCATGCCAGCTACTTTTTGGGATCCCAATATCGATACAAGCATATAATAGTGATTTAGATAAGGTACACTAACTGCTAGCTTACTGTAGAGATGGGCTGATAGTGGAGATCTGTGTACTTGGGCTTTCAAAAAGTCATAGGATCCAACTTTATGTCTTCTGTTTTTGAATCAAGTACTTGCAACGGGCTGTTTCACAACTTGGGTGAGGGGGGGAATGGATCAAGATCATTGTGTAGAGAATGAGGCTTGACCTTTTTGCTGCTCCATTGTTTGTTCAAAACCGTTCCCTCCTTAGAACCTATCTGACCGTACTTTTTAAATTCGTTAAATAGCAGGATCAAGGAGGGGATCAGTGGGATTAACATCTTTACCCTGCAATGCACTCTACACTCTAATTCAAATCGGCCTTCACAGAACATGGCCATTTGCAACCACATGTTCAGAAACATGTTTCAAGTCCCTTCTAGCCAGAAGCAGAGCAACCTGCTCCGGTTGTGCGTCTGAGGGGGTGTGGCACGCTGCCCGCAGGGGGCGTTGTGCACGGCCTGGGGGTAGTGCACATCCCGGGGGGCTTGGCATGCCACCCAGGGGCGTGGTGCATGTCCTGGGAGGTGCTGCCGATTGGGGGTTGGCATTTTGTCACCCCTCCTTTGGAATGGCACCCATGGAGCACCGCCCCCTCCCCCAGCCTCAGAGCGCCCCTGCTTCTAGCTTGACTCAACTCCATCAGCAAAGACTCCTAAAGTTACTTAGAAATCATGTTGTAGCCTTTTCCTGTTGTTGGCTAGAAATTTATGAAGTAATAATAATAATAATAATAATAATAATAATAATAATATATTTATATGCCACCCATCTGACTGGGTTACCCCAGCCACTCTGGGTGACCTCCAACAAATTAAAACACAGTAAGACATAAGAAACTTCCCTATACAGGGCTGCATTCACTTGTCTTCTAAAAGTTAGATAGCTGTTTATTTCCTTGACAACTACTGAAAAGGCCTTCTGTCTGGTTCTTCTCTTCTTGAAGTGAGGGAACTGTCAGAAGGCCCTCAGAGTTGGATCAGAGTTGGTGTCTGGGCTAAATGATGGAGGTGGAGATGCTTCTTCAGGTATGCAGGGCCAAAGGTGTTTAGGACTTTAAAGGTCAGAGTCAACACTCTGCATTGTGCTTGGAAATGTACTGGGAGCCAATGTAGATCCTTTAGGACCAGTGTTATATGATCCCAGCAGCCATTCCCAGTCACCAGTCTGGCAGCTGCATTCTGGATTACATAGGAGCCAACTCCTAGGGGCCTTGCTCTGCTGTTCTGCATGGCAAATTTCTAATTATCTCAAAAAACTTGGTTTTCCAACAGAAGCTTGCCCAGTCAAAATGTCTCTTTACTTTCTTTCTAAATATATTTTAATACTCTCTATTCCCTCTCTGGTTCCCAGTTCCGCTCTCTTTTGTAGTTGCTTCCGAGCAAAAGCTCTGAGCCACAATATCAGACCATTTTAATGGGGAGAGATCCACAAAAGCAGATGGCTGGATCATGCCTTGTGTTGTACACTGTTTGATCATAACAAAACTGATGCAGCGTTTAAAAAAAAGCCTCAATTTACGCTACTTATGGAAGCTGAAACCAGCAAAATAATTGCTAAATGATTAAAAGCAAGATTTCACTGTACACACAAAATACCTAATGATGCTATCACTAACCATTAAAACGAAGCATCATCATCACCAAACGAGTAGCGAATACTATACATTAGGGTGGAAACACGACACATAGCTTGTTAGCATGCACACATTGAAATGATTATTTACCATTATGGAGTAGCTATGATCATGCAACATTTTGAAGCAGGGATACATTTAGGTAACATCTGCCAGATAATATTAGCACCATTTTCCCACATATAAAAGTGCTTCTTCTTCTTCTTTTCTTTCTTTCTTTTTTTCCCCTTTTCCAAGGTAACAGCTGAAAATTTGTGCCATTAAACCATACTGACTAATCCAAATGATGTAGAATCTGCCCGCTGGGATTTGCCTTCTAAGAGCATCCAAAATAGCCTACCTTTCAGTGCATTTACTAGCATCAAACAATATAGGGCAATTGGATGAAAATGAGAATCCCCACCACGAAGGAAATCCGCTTTCTGTGTGAAGGGTGATAATACCTAGACACCTGTAGGAGTACTTAGTGCTTTGTCTATCACACTTAGGCTCCCCCCCTTCCTTCTCTCCTATCCCCCCCCCATTTGTTCTCTGTCACAAAACTTCCCATGTGGGAGTCATCACTGAGCCACTGACAACAGGATTTGATATCTACTGGTATAAAAGGGCCATTGGGCAGGTGACCTTTATTCTGAGGCAAAATACTAGGCATGTTATTTTACCAGTTTGTAGGGGTGGGGAGTAACAGAGGATTTAGGCTCCTGTTTTGGTTTGTTTGCATGTTGCATTGAGCACAGATACATACTGTCTCTACACATGTACAAGTGTTTGGGGTGTTCACATGTTACACTCAATGCGTGTAGCATCTGTGTACCTCTGTACACAAATAGGTGGGTTGTACAGCCATAGGCATGCAACTTTCAATGAGTGCATAGTCTGTGTTAACTGTGTCCCTGACTCCAGAAGTGGACATTATTTCAATTTGTACAAGTGCAGAGACAGCTTGTGTCTTTACACTTGTGTGAATTAGTTTTGTATGAAAGAGTGTACATTTATTAATTTGTCTAGTGCAACTATTGTGGTCATAGGTACACAAACTATGTGGGATAACCAGCTTCATATAACCAACATGCTTAGTGCATGAAGGGGTTAATACCAAAGAGTAAGCTGTCCTGCAAGCCTTAGCTATGTCCATTTCCCCTCAACTTGGGAGATAGGTAACCAAGCCTTTGTTCACTTTCAGACTACCTGTGAAACTGAATGCATAAAGTAATTTGAGCTGGTTGCTCCAGCTCAAACTGCATGACTCTTAACATCCATTCTTGAGTTCCTATACAGTGGTACCTTGGGTTACATACGCTTCAGGTTACATACGCTTCAGGTTACAGACTCCACTAACCCAGAAATAGTACCTCGGGTTAAGAACTTTGCTTCAGGATGAGAACAGAAATCGTGTGGTGGTGGCGCAGCAGCAGTGGGAGGCCCCATTAGCTAAAGTGGTGTTTCAGGTTAAGAACAGTTTCAGGTTAAGAACGGACCTCTGGAACGAATTAAGTACGTAACCAGAGGTACCACAGTACCAATGATTTAGGACCTTTCTGGATGGTGTATGGAATCTGACCCTTGAAGAGTTTATACGCAAGCAATTTTTTTTACTTCTGGGGATAGCATCCCACAAGCAGGGAGCCACCACAGAAAAGGCCTGTTCTCATGTTGCCACTGTCTGGCCCTCTCATGGAGGAGGCACATGAAGAAGGGAAGGTGGTGAGGGACGGAGCTGTGTGCTTGGCCCTACACTTGTGTGGGGAATTAGAACACCCCAAAAGGGCTATTGCCATTTCCACTTGTGTTTTGTTTTCCTTGTGCAGCACTGTTGCATTCAAGCTAGTCTGGGGTTTCATCAGTAATGAGTGAACTGGACACTTCTAATGCAAGTCAGTGTATATGAGACCAGATTGTTGGTTCATCTTGCCTAGTGTTGTCTACTGTAACTAACAGAACTAGCTCTCAAAGATATGAGCCACTGGGATTCTCCTCAGCCTTAGTACCTTAACTGGATATTGCAATTATTGAATGTAGGACCTTCTATCTCCAACACATGCACTATACTACTGAGACATGACTCTCCCCCTACCTTCAGACTTGGGGGAGACAATAATAAATGTTCTCTTATGCTCTGTAGATCACAGAGAGGCAAACACAAAGTCTTTGACTGTATGTAAGATTTTTCTGGGACCTTCCAGGTGTTATTGCACTACAACTTCCATAATCCCTGAGCACTGGTCATACTTCCTGGGACTGATGGGAGGTGCAGTCCAATATATCTCGAGAGTACCATGCTGGGGAAGGCTGTTCTATACTGCGAGTAACAGAAAATGTTGTTTAGTAAAAAGAAAAGACTGCTTGGATTTATCAGAAAACTGGATTACTGCTCTCAAGGTGCAATTTGTTTTTCCGATGAAGCGGTTGTTGAAGAACAGTAACTCTTTGTTTTTGTTTTGTTTGGAGTCCAGTTCAAACACATTAGAGAAAACAGAGCATATTCTTCTACTCGTTCCATTATTTTCAGTTCCAACATTATCCAGAAACAGGTCTCTCTGTGCTCTCAGTATGAAAAATGGTTTGAATTCCTCTTAAATTAGAAAGGAAAGCATGAGAATAACAAGCCACAAATTATTATTTTATTTTTTTTAACAAATTTGCATTCACATCCACCTTTGGGGGTTGAAACCATTTTTCCTTGAATGGACCACTGATTGAATGGTGCTTTTTTCCTCCATCCTTGGAAGAGTGAAAGTTTTATATCCCTTCTGTGCAGTTCATTTTTTTTTCAACAATGATGAAATTCTGCCATTCAGAACATTTTATATCATTCATTGTAACATTAGTACAGCATTCAAACTTATAAAGACAATCACAGCTCAGTCAAATTCACCATTTGTCTCCTTAGAAATTATGAGGCATTTTCACTAGTGGTTATTCTGCAGAGGTTATTTCTACTATGGAAAGAAAATCATGCAGCTGAGGGACTTTATAAAAGAAAAAGAAGGAGTCTGCTTATTGCATAAAAGACTCTCCACTCCATCCCCCAAAGCCAGTATGAAACTGAGAAAGAAAATGAAAACCACAAAGCAATAATAAAAATAAATAATGTAAGAATCCAAAGGAGAAAAATAACAACCATGGCCTTGATATGAGTTGACCTTTCTCAAATGTTACAGCATAAAATGTTTAAATGCATTAAAATATATCAAGACATTCATCTAAACAGTTGGGGACTATACATTTGGAAGTAAAGTTAAAAAGGGTAATGACTAGGAAAGTTACAGGGAATGTTTTGGAGCAAGAAGTGTGTTAATGCATACAGTTCTGTGCAAAATAACCATAAGGCATGGTTTTAGGATTCCCTTAAGATGTTTGAAGCACTTTGTTTGACCTCATGCAAATCTAATGGGGTAGAATGCTAGGTACAAGTCTGCAGATTTTTCCCCCACAGAGCAGTGGGGGGGGGGGAGTATATGTATATTCATTCAAATTCTAAAGAGAATGTCAAAATGGCTTTGTTCATCTCAAAAGAATCTCTACACCAAGGAAGCAAAGTTTTTACAATGACAACATAATCTATCTATCTAACAGCATTCTGAAGTCATAAAAATGGCCAGGGTCGCAAAGGTTGTGTGTCTGGATGTGCCCAGGGGCTTTTTAACACACACACCCTTCCTACTGTGCCTTTTTGTATGACCACATAGCCCCCAGAGTGGTCCTGGAAAGTTGGAGGAGTGGGTGCGGTGGGAGGAGAAATCACACATATCATAGTCCAAGCCTAGTCCAAAGTGAGTGGCTTGCAATTTTCATAAAGGCTTATTGTTTCACATGCCAGTCAGAATATGTTTATCAGGAGGGTTGGACGTATTTTTTCAGCCTGATTTTGGGTGGGGTGGAGAAAGGTCAGCTCAAAGCAATGCATTTCAATTGTTTTGTTCATCAGACAGAGGTTCAAGTGCCTCATGTTAAAGCACCCAAGTCAAACAAGAATCCCCTCCAGCACAAATTATTTCCTATCAGAAGCTGTTCAGCCACCAGAAGCAGATGAGGAAGAGTCACTGTGGTAGCTTCCTGGCAGGTGGGTTATTGTTGCTTACCGGAAGGGAGAGGCGCAAGGTGACAGACAAGTTGTCATGGTACAAACACACCAACAGAGCCAATTGGGTACCTTTGCCTCCCCATCTCCCTCCTCTTAAGCAACAATGACCTACCTGTCGGGAAGTTTGCATCGTGTTCGCCCCAAGCAGAGCAGCTTCTCTTTCCTACTACAGAGATGAGTTTCAAAGGCCAGAATGATCATGTTTCATATATATGCCAAACAGTTCTTAAGAGTCCAGCTAAATAGATGGGCCAGGGTGTAGTCCTGTTTAGCTAACTTTCATCTGCAACTTTCATCTGTAAAGTGTTGTCCCACAGGGGGGAAAGGTATCATACTCCAGGTCTAAAATATGATTGCATCTGATCTGGTTCCAGAAGAAGAAGAAGAAGAGGAGGAGGAGGAGTTTGGATTTGATATCCTGCTTTATCACTACCCTAAGGAGTCTCAAAGCGGCTAACAATCTCCTTTCCCTTCCTCCCTCACAACAAACACTCTGTGAGGTGAGTGAGGCTGAGAGACTTCAGAGAAGTGTGACTAACCCAAGGTCACCCAGCAGCTGCATGTGGAGGAGCGGGGAAGCGAACCCGGTTCACCAGATTACGAATCCACTGCTCTTAACCTCTACACCACACTGGCTCTCTTAAGCATTCTTAACACAAGCAGCCACAACAAAACATGGTTTAAACATGGTTTAAAATAGAGAAACCATAGTGAAGTACTAAGATTGGGAAAAATTAACAGATTTCTGTTTCTCTTACTTTATCATTTCCCCAATTTTAAGTTCGGCTCACATTTCCATATCAGTTTGCAAATTTTACTTTTTTAAAAAAAGTCATCATGAAAATTCACCAGCACTCTGGTGTGTATTTCTGCTAATATATACATTAGTTTCTATGCAGCTTTATCTCCTATACACAATTGTGCCAGAAACTTTCCTTAGTTTAATTAATTTTTGAATCTTATTTTCTCAACAATATGTGTATTGCTCAAGACTGTCTTTTCTGAAAGGTCTAGAGCAAGGTTATAAAGACAATACCAAAGAGAAAATCAGTTATAATTAACCATAAAATCAGAAAAACTGTCTTAAAATGCTTCCTCAATTAAAGAAAAGTTTCTGCAATGAGTTTGAAATTCAACAGGGCAGGAGTTTGTCTTATCTTTGCATTTTGATGCACTTTCTTGCATTAATATATATGGTACACGGTTGGAAAATTGCACTGAAAAATCCGGAGAAACGTGAATTTTGAAGGTAAACTTAGTTTCTGTTTGTGTACCATTTCAAGAAGAGGAAATTAGGCAGGGACTGAACCAATTTTCTCTCCTCTCTCTCTTCCCTACCAATACAGCCTTTGTGAGCCTCCAGATAAAATAATAGCAACACTTGAAAAGGCCTCTTTTCCTTTAACTTGGGACCTTCAACTCTGTGTCAGCTGCTGGACATCCTTCCTTGGTTGACTTGGTTGAATCCAGAAAGCAATTCTGAATTGAATTAGAGTTTGCTGTGACAGACAAAACATACTTTACAGTAGGCAAATTGAATTTCTCTGACTGAGTGACTTTGCTGTGGCGCAACTCCTCGCAAGAAGATTTTCACATTATTGAGAGCTGGTAGGGTTTCCTTGCAAATAGCCACAAGCAGTGCACCCAGGGACACGACAACAGGTTCCTTGTCTGCCGCCGAGCCCTGCCTTTGCAGACAAACACTCTGCTGCCCCTGACATAAAATAAAATGAAAGAAGTACAAACCTCTATATGAACTGCTCTTTGAGAAAAATGCTCCCTTGCCCCCCCCCCAACCTCAGTCTCAACTGGGTCTCGCTCAGCTAGTTTAGTATCTAGTATTACAGAATGCAATGTGTTTTTAATGGAGTACAAAGACAGGAATGTTTTCTTATCTTAAAACCAGTTATGAATGGAGGCATGGCACCGGTTACCTTGATTCAATTATGGTTAGAAGCTCCATGCCAACTGCAGCAATTTTGTCCCTAACATGGAAAGGCGCACAAGAAGCTCTCCGGTTTACATTTCCGACAGATTGGCAAAGCAACATCCCTGTTATCGTGGATATTGCCCTGCAGCTGGCACAAAGCAAAGTCTCCGAATGCTTTCATTTTTTGTGCTGGACGAGTGCAGCACATCTGTGTCATAAACCTAACATCTGTATCATATAGAGCAAATATATATATATGCATTTGCTTGGGCAGTGCTTAAGGAACTGGCAGCACATACAAGAAATAACTTCACACTTATCGAGTCTCAAACCTTACCCAAGAGGATGGAGATTTTCTGATTTGATATTTAAAAAGAGAAAATGAAAACAGGGCTGTTTTGCTTTCTTGGCTGTAGTCTCCTTTGGACACAAAGGCAACGAAGCAAAACATTTGTCCATTTGCCTGGACATCTATTTTATACAGTCTTAAGACATCCTTAGAAAGCTTTATTTGGCTACCAAGCAAAGCAGCGATCCTTGTGAAATGTTTGAAACATGGGCATCCCTGGACACAGTTATGGCCTAATTACACATGACAATAAACACAGTACTGGCAATATAAGGGTTTTATTTGATTTAATGGTAGAGAACTGGAACCCAAATTTAAACTATGCGGGGCATAGAGAAAGTGGGTGGAGAATTTTTATTCTCCCATTCTCTCTCATGGACATCCAGTGCCTAATTAAACTATGGAATTCATACCCACAGGTGATGACAGTGATGGCCATCAACCTGGATGGCTTCAAAAGAGGATTAGACAAATTAATTCTAGATCATAGAACTGTAGAGTTGGAAGGGACCACGAGGGTCATCTAGTTCAATGCCCTGTGTGGCGATCACACAGGGTCCCTGGACGTTTGACGGTCTATTGATCCCTGTGCCACCACTGTGATTGCCTCTTGGCTGCCACCAACCCGTTTCTCATGGGTACACACAGAGTCCAAACAGTTGTTAACATTAACAAATAATCAAGTTTATTTTTATAAGCATGAACACGTTTAAGGTTTCAGTTAATTTTTCTTGGCAGTTTCTTAATCTTAGTTTCTATACTGTCATACACGTTCCTAACAACTTCAAACTGATTATCCCAACTATCTCTCCAACTCCACCTAACCGTTCCTCTCACTCCCTCACAGCACAACTCGACCAACCCACAGACTCTTCCTTCTCCAACACCCAACTCTCAACTAACTTCCACACAACTCTACCTCTCACTCTAACTCCTCCCCTCAGGTTCCCACTGGCCAATCACTTCACCCTCATTTAACCCTTTCCTTCTGACCCCCCCTAGGAGGCAAACACCACACCCTGCAATGCAGGAATCGCTTGCCCAATGTGGGGCTTGAACCCATAGCCCTGAGATTAAGAATCTCTGAGCTATGCCAGTATAAGGCTATAAATAATTATTAGCCATGATGGATTTGCTGTACCTCGAAGCAACAATGCTTCTGAATACCAATTGCTGGAAACCACATGTAATAGGTATGAGTTACTCGTGCGTAAGCTGGTGCCTTTCTCGGTTAATTTTGCCTTGTTAAACCTTTCTGACTGCACAGCCCCTTCCCATCGTGGCTGCCTCAGTCACTGGCAGAATCCGTCAGTGGGCGTTTCTTGAACCTCTTCCAACATAAATGTTGTTTGACACCCAGTCTCCTCCACCTCTCGCTGCGCGGGAGTCTTCTGCGCAGGGAAGGCGTGGGTAGCGGAGGACCTGGGCTCTCCTCAGTGATGTCCAGTGAAGAGTCCTGGAGCCCTCTCTCCAATTCCCCCATCTGCCCTCCTTTATCCCTGGTGTTGCGCTGATTGGCTTCCCCCTCTACTGAGCTGTTTCTCCCCCTGCTGCTGGGTCCTTCGCCAGCATCATCTGGGAGCCTCCCCTTCGCCTCTCCCTCCGATGTCAGTTCCCTGACACCACAGAAGGGGAGAATGCTCTTTAGCTTGGTGCTGCTTGTGGGTGTCCCACGGCCCACTGGAAACACAGGACATTGGATGAAATGGGCCATTGGCCTGATCTAGCAGCCTCTTCTTGTGTTCTTAATAAGGATCCCAGTGCTCTTGGAATTGTGGTTTGAGCTTTCCTGCCTCAACAGCAATCTCAAAGAAAATCATCTGTTGTTGTTGGCATCTGTCTGTCTCGGGAGACAATGGAAGACAATGGTAATATGTCCTTAATGCTGGCATCAAACTAGTCAGGGATCTGTTGCTCTCTTTTTCCAAAACAGGACATAGCTCAAAACCACAACTTTGCTGCAATTAGTGATAGGAGGAAATATCACATTGGTACTAGCGATGTGCACCCATACCAGCAGGAGAGAGGTTAAGCTTCTGGTGTACCAACATCAAGGACATGTCTGGGAATATAACAGCCTGCTCAGCTCCTGCTTCTTCATTCAGCTCCACAGCCCCACAATCATGGGGGAGAAATTCAGATCAGTTCACATTTACAAAATTCACAGTTTCCAAAACAATGCATCAATGAAAGAACCACCCCAAACTCTTCTCTGATTTTTTTCAGTACAGTACTCCAGCAAAGGCGTACACACAAAATGTATATATTAGGATAAAGTGTGACTATACATGAATATAATAGTGAAAATTGCTTTGCAAAAATGTGTATGTTGGGATAAATTTACGCTAAAATTTTTATGTTGCCCTCCCATCAGTTTTCAAGGAAATAAGTAACTATACAGTGGTACCTCAGGTTACAGGCGCTTCAGGTTACAGACTCCACTAACCAAGAAATAGTACCTCGGGTTAAGAAATTTGCTTCAGGATGAAGCAAAAAGGGTTAAGAACAGAAATTGTGCGGTGGCGGCACGGTGGCAGCAGGAGGCCCCATTAGCTAAAGTGGTACCTCAGGTTAAGAACAGTTTCAGGTTAAGAACAGACCTCCAGAACGAATTAAGTTCTTAACCCAAGGTACCGCTGTACAACCTTTAGAGGACATCTAAAGGCAGCCCTATATAGGGAAGTTTTTAATATATATTTTATTATGTTTTTATATACCATACTTTTCTGCCTATAAGATACCCCCTTGTATAATACATCCCCCCATTTGGGGGGACTCAATTTTAAGAAAATGAGGGAGATGGCCCAAAGTTGTTGAGCCTCTCCCCCCATGCAGCTGCGGGCAGGAAACACTCCCTAGATCATTTCCCGGACACAGCGGAATCGGGGGAAGTTGCGCTCCTGACAGCCCTTCGGTTGGTGGGAGCGCAACATCCCCCAATGCTGCCATGCGCAGGAAACAATTCAGGGAGTGCTCCCAGCATGCAGCGGCATCAGGGGAAGTTGCGCTCCTGTCAGCCATCCGGTTGGCAGGAGCGCAACCTCCCCCAATGCCGTCACACGCTGGAAACAACCCAGGGAGTGCCCGCCATGCGCAGCGTCATCAGGGGAAGTTGCGCTCCCACCAGCCGAATGGCTGGCGGCGCACCGCTTCTTCCACCCCCCCTTTGCCACTATCTGTGTATTGGACGACCGCAGTTTTTTGACATGATTTTTGAGTGAAAAAGCCTCGTCCATACACGGAAAAATACAGTATGTTGAAAGTCACCCAGGGTGGCTGGAGCAACCCAGTCAGATAGGCAGGGTTCTTCTTCTTCTTCTTCTTCTTCTTCTTCTTCTTCTTCTTCTTCTTTACTTTACTTTGACTGTCCTGGCAAAAAAAGCTTTTGTCTATCCTTGAATAGAGGGCAACACTTGACCTTATTCCCCTTCTATGCACCTCTTTATTTCACCTCCAGCTTTATTTATTGAGAGATCCATTTACAAATAATTGCTCAAGTTCCTTTCTTGACTTCACTTCTCATCTTCATCACCTCCTCCTTGGAACCCTACTGACATCACCTGGGACTGAAGTGCACCTGACCCTCTCCAAATTAGACCTACTGTCTTCCCCCTGCCCCTGACGCATGCTTATTTTTCAATGAGTCTGTCCTGTCAGTTTCATTCTATTCTCGCACTCCTTAATTTCCTTGATTACAATTTTCTCCTTGAAATTAACATTCACACCCAGTTCACTGTTCCCCAAGTCCTTGTTGCATGTATAAACAGTTATCAGTGGAAGCAAATTCATGTGCCCGAAAAGTAACAATGATGGTGACTGTCAGTTTTGTCGGTTCCTTTGTGTTTGTTTTGCTGTCAACAGTGCAATTTGGCAGTGCAGATGAGAAGTGAGAAACAGAGTGGGGAAATAAAACATGCAGACTAGCATTGACATATAGTTGACTATGAAAATTGATAATAAAAATAATAAACTGATTCCTAGTAGAGCATGAGACTCTTAATCCCAGGGCCATGAAAGAAGCCAGGGAGCTCTCATTTGGCCAATGGACCTGTTTTCCATCACTGACATGAAGGAAAAGTAGGTAGAATGCTTCTTCCAGCTGAGGGCTGGGAACAGCTGAGGGCTCCTTCCTCCCTCCCTTCCTCCCTTCCTTCCTTCTGTATTTCTTTTCCACCTCACTTTTTTCTCCAGGGAACTCAAGATGGCATACATGGTTCTCCTCCTCATGTAATCCCCATTACAACCTGTGATTAGGTTGAGAGGCACTAACTGGTCCATGGCCACCCAGTGATCTTAATGGCCCAATGGCGATTTGAACCCTGGACACCCAACTCCTAGTTTGCCACTCCAATCACTACACCTCCTTAACCAGGAATGTTAGGAAGGCAGCCAGTTCCCACACAGTTTATAATTGTGATGCAGATCTCCTCTTGCTAATATTAAGAAAATAGTGCCCCACCTCCTTATTCTGGATATGAATATTAAAAAAAAAATAGTGGAGGTTCTTTCCCATCGTTATTTTACCCAGGTTAGCAAGAAAAAATGCAGAAGTTCAGATAGATGAGAAACTGGTTTGGTTTGGATCAGTAGCCCTGCTTCTTGCTTATCTGAGCTGAACATCTGAACTCTGAGGGTCACACAATAATAATTTAAATCGACAGTCCTTTTGGTCAGGCTAAGAGCTGTATTGAATGACTGAATTCTGATCCTTGGAGGAAAGGAAACAAAGTATAACAAAAAAATACAAAATAAAAATCCATGGCTTTTCATATGCACTTTTTTTCTATGACTTCGGCACAGGCATAAATTAAGAGAATAATAACAAGCAGCTGCAATAACATGAGAGGAGTTATGTGTCAATGTGTGCTGTTAACCCATACTGTGTTTCAGCTTTTAATATATGAGCAGCTGTAATGGATCAGACCATGGATCACCTAGTCTGGGATCCTTTCCCAAACACTGGATTATGTGAGATACTTCAGAGGAGGTGTATATACCCTTATTTAGTGAACTGTGGTTGGCACAAGGGCTTTGGGGAGAGGCCGTACAACAGATGCTCTGCATGAAGAAGGTTCAGGACTCAGCCCCTGCTGTCTCGAAGTAGGCCTGGGAGGCTCTGAAAATGCTGGAGAGCCACTGGCAGTCCATGTAGACCAGCGGTTCTCAACCTGTGGGTCCCCAGATGTTGTTGGACTACAACTCCCATCATCCCTGAGCTCTGGCCTTGCTAGCTAGGGGTGATGGGAGTTGTAGTTCAACAACATCTGGGTCCCACAGGTTGAGAAAGGCTGATATTGACTATGCTGTGTTAGATGGGCCAGTGATTGACGTGTCAAAGGCAGCTTAATATGTTCAGCTTCTGCAAACTGGTCCCCAACATGTAAAGCTTCATTATTTCAATTCAGCAGAGGCATACCCATGATAGTGTCAGGGACTGGGCAGAGGAGGAATGGTGGAGAATGCCTCCCCACCCTGTGCCTTCCAGAGAAGAAGACAACAGTTCAGAATTACAATAGGGTTTGAGGGAGGTCACAGTTCAGAGGCAGATGAGGAGACAAGCTGGGAAATAATGGGAGAGGAGGAGGAGGAGGAAGAAGCACAAGGGGGTCGATAGCTTTAGAAAGCATTCCAGCCCCCCCCCAATAACCCAGCAAGCCTTGAAAGTAGGAGAGCAAAAAGCTCAAAGGCAGAGGGCACTTTTCAGCACCTGTAGTGATGACTCAAGAGAAAGTGGGAGAGATGGAGGGGGTGGAGGTTCACTCGGGACACGATAGATAGATAGATAGATAGATAGATAGATAGATAGATAGATGATTTATTACGGTCGGAGACCAGCTTATAAAACACACTTTTTATAAAACAAACATTTAAAACAATGTACAACAAGAAATTTAAAATTTATAAATGTGATAAGCATATAGACACTTAAAACTTTAAGATAAGCTACTGCAGAGAGATGACCCAGAGTCACCCATGGAACTGAGTTTGGGGATTTTCTTAACGAACTAGTTTGGGTTGGGGGATGGTCTGCGCCTACAGATCTGAACACAGAATCTGGTGACCATCCGGGTCATCTTATGATCTTTGCCTAATTGGAAAAGGCCAAATTTTTGCTTTTCTGGGAGGTCAGTGAACCTCACCAGCAGCGGATCAATGGTCTCACTACGTGCCTCTTCATAAAAGGGACATCTAAATTAAAAGGGCTCTGGGCTTCCTATATCACTTGGGACAATGCCATTATTCCAAGAGGCTCATTCCCAAGCCTCTCTCTGTGAATATTGAATAAAAATCAGATGGTAAGGATTTTCCCTTGTCTTATCCATTCCTGGCAACCTTCCGTGGGGGTTGGTTCCTCTGCCGCCTGACAGATAGGCATAGCTAACTGCCCTCCACCTTTCAGAGTGGTGATCCTGCACATTTCTGTGTGTTGGGAGTAGGGGAGGACAAATTTCAGAAAAAGATGAGCTTTCATGGGCTTTGGAGACAGGGCATTTATGCTAGAGAGGCGCGGGAACCTTTTAAGGACCCTGCAAGTGTGTCCCCTCTCATGCCCTCCAACATTTCTCCAACAAAAATAGAGACGTCCTAAGGACAAGCTTCTAAGTCCTAAGGAATGGCTTCTGTAAATCCGGGACTGTCCCTGGAAAATAGGGACGCTTGGAGAGTCTGCCCTCTTGTCCAATTACACAATCTCTACTCTATATCCTACGCCTCTACCCTTCATGAACATACACGTCTGCTCTTACAATACAAACAAATCCCCAGCAAACATTCAGAGTCTGCGCATCTCTCTTTCTGCTGTAAAAGATATTAGTTTTCAGACTGCGGCTTTCCAGATGCCACACAAGCTGAACGGAGGGGAGGGCTTGGATGCTGGGAACAATATGCATATCCGCCTGCAGCGCTGTCTGCTCTTCCGCTACTCTCCTAATATTCTTATTTGTCTTGATTGTCTTTGTTGTTGAAGGGTAGAATTCTAGATTTACAGTTTCAGGCAATTGTTTCCCTTTGTTGGTTTATGCTTCCCCTTAAATTTGCCTCTCCTCACCCGCCGCTCATATTTTTTGAACGCAGATTTTAGTCGCATCATGTAGTAATCAATTTCCTTCATGCCAGCTTAACTTTCAGTGGCCGATGAGCATTTTATCATATTAAGTGGAGCTCCTGTCTTACATATGACAATGTTTCCTTCATTCATCTCTTACATTTTCTTTCTCCCTTGTTAGTGGCTTTGCTATCTCTATATCAATGTTCTGGCTGGCTGCAATTACAAGTTTTCCCAGCTGGGAACTTGCAGGGGTTTTTCCCCCTCCCTCCCCCTTGGGCTCTGTGACATGCTGATCTGTTTTGAAATGAAGTCCCAATTGTTTCACCTCTGTATTTTGCATCTTGTTACGACACTGTATTAGCGATGGTGGGAAGGGGATTTCTCCCCTTGTTCTTGTAAATGGGATATAATCACGGCAAGCTGAGATGAAAAATCTGGTGCAGCTAAAATTGTAGCAGGTAGAAGGATCACCTGCAAAGAGATGCTACCCACGGTTCAGGAGACTTGGCTCAATTGTCTAGCAACAGCATCGTTCTGCTGTGCATTCAAGATGGGATGTGGGCCATACTGTTATATTCAGATTAAGGTAATAGCTCCTTTTCAGCCCTGACTTTCAAATCAGCTACTTTTCTTTCTTTTCAAAGAGACAGCTCTTCTAAAAGAGCAGGACCAGCTTTATGAATACATCCACCAAAGTTACAAGTCCATAAAATTTATTTAGATAAAATAAACCCTCTTCTCACCACATCTGGGTCTCAAAGCTGTTTACAAAATTCTAAAACATACCAAATTTGAAACACAAATGGTTAAATCATTAAATTGGCACATCAGCACTCATATATTCCTGCCCAGCAACTATGATCCTCAGATGGGGCACTGTCCAGAGTACTTCAGGTCACCGATATGTGATTAGTTTGTACTAAAACACACACACACAGGTTTTTAAGCATTTCAGCTTCTGCCTCTGGAATCAGTTACCAGCTGAAATTAAAGAAACTTCCAGCATCATAATATTCAGGTTGAAGAAGGCTTTCCCTGAAATGTGACCTCATCAATTTATGGAACATTAATTGGATAACAGTAGTAATAGTTTGGTTGCTTTTAGAATTTTTTTAGAAATGTTTCATTTTTAAAGTTTGTATCTTTTGAATTTTATGACATTTTATCTTATTGCACCTCACTTTGGTAGTTTCTGGTTGTGAAGCAGTGTATAAATTTGTAAAATAAATTAATAAAACACCTTCAAAGACTTCCAGTCTACCGTGATTTCATGTGGGTGTAATTCTAACTTGCTACAGAGGAATCATGCCAGGGGCTCTGTTTTCCAGTCTGCCATGTCACTTTATGTAAACAGAGGTCAACATATTATGGTCCCAATAGTGTCTCATGTTACTATGAAGACTACCACATGGTGCTTCAGTAACTCAACCTATAGGCCAGACTGGATAGGATATCTACCTTTCACAGTATGCAAGATTTTTCATTAAGAAATGACTAGTGCAGTTCAGCTAACCAGATATAAAATGTGGTATGAGGGGAGTGGGCTTTTACACTTGTCCTTGCCATGGTCCTGGAACCAGACCCCCCCCCCCATGTCTGGCAATTTAAATGGGATGAAAACTCTCTTTGACACCAATGGCAGCTTTGTTCCCATTGAGGATAATAGGGAGGGAGGGAGTACTGACTGGGACGTCACCTGGGGCAAAGGGTAAAATTCCACCTGCTCTGTGTCACAGTGACCACCTGTCTTACACATACACCCTGACCCCTGACCATTAGGTCCAGTCGTGCCCGACTCAGCTTCCGGGTCATGTGGCCAGCATAACTAAGCCGCTTCTGGCGAACCAGAGCAGCACACAGAAAACACCATTTACCTTCCCACCGGAGCGGTACCTATTTATCTACTTGCACTTTGATGTGCTTTCGAACTGCTAGGTTGGCAGGAGCAGGGACCAAGCAATGGGAGCTCATCCTGTCGCGCGGATTCGAACCACCGACCTTCTGATCGGCAAGTCCTAGGCTCTGTGGTTTAATCCACAGTGCCACCCGCGTCCCTTACACATACACACACACCAGCTATTTCTTATGGAAAACTCTTGCATACCTGGACAATCTCACGACAAACATCATGTCTAGTTTGACACTAAAACTAGCAGAAGTGTTGTTCGGTAGGAGTCAGTTGTCTAAGATAAAATATATTGTTTTAGTTTCCTTTCTACAAGGGCATGGTCTCAGAAGGCCTATTCTGCGATTCAGACCTACTGTACAATGATCCAAGTCTCTGCAAACAGGGAAGACAAACTGAATGCCATTTGTTGTATAAATGCATTGTTATTGCCCCCCTCAGGTCTCTGGGCTGTGAAGATTGCCAAGGGCAGAGTGCTTACCCAGGTTTGAAAAGATGTCTCGGAAGGCTTTCAGAGTGTTTTGCCATACTTGAGTTTGTTTTAAATACACAGCTTGAGCACAGGGATGGACAGATATTTGCTCCCTGTTTTTCCACTCTTAAGTTTAGTTTGTCTTATTTCTGAATCAGTTTGCAACTTTTAGAAAAAAATCTGCACAAAAATGTATTGTAATTTTTGTGTGCCTTTCTCCTAATATCTTCATATTTGTATGCTGCTTTGCCTAATATACACAGTTTTGGAAGCAACATGATGCAGTTCTTTAAGTTTTTTTAGTATTTAGCTATTTTGTATTTTCACATATATACACGTTTGTGTGCACTTTACCTTAATATTATAATTTATATTTATTCATCACTGTGGCGTTTGCCCATTCTTTTGGAAATTTCTGTACAGGGGGAGAGGAAGGGTTAATAGGTAGACCAATAGAAAAGCCCAGAGGTGGAGCCTACCTGTTTTTAAAAGGCTTAGCCAGAGGTTTAGACAGTTGGGAAAAAGCAGGTGGAAGACAGTGGGAAATAGAGGGACAGTTAGTGCAGTTGGTTCTTGCGTGAAGGGAGGTAAAAGAGAGACAGGATAAAATAAGACTAAGAGGGTAAAGAGTAACAGCGTTTCAAATGTTTTTAAAGTTCATTTGTGTTTGCAATAAACTACAATCTTCATTGTTAACTTGAGAACCTGACTGAGACTAAGTGTTTTACCAGGGAGAACCTGGTTGGTGGCAGCGGATTAGTGGTATACGAGTCTATAGTCCGTGAAATGACAGGGGGCTCTGTACGAACGCCACAGTCACCTTTATCAGGAAAAGCTGAACTCCAAGTGTTTTACAAAAACAAACATTAAAAACATCTTAAAATGTTTTGTTGCGTCATATATGCCTTGTTGTAGGTCATTTCTTCTTTTTGCCTACATTCCAAAATTCCAAAATAACAATAATTGCAAATGCAATTTTGATTGACAGCTGGGTTTCAGTTCACATACTGACTGAAAAAATGCAAATTGTTACTTATTTTATTCATTAGATTTCTATTCCGCCCTTCCTCACAAAGCAGCCTAGGGCAGCAAACATCAAAATCAAAATTAGCTGCACATTTAAGCAGCTGTATTAAAATGCAAACTATGCAAATTCCTCACCCCTCCATAGTTCATCATAGATAGAGGCACAGCTCACCACCCCACCAAACAGTCAAGCATCACTGCTCCCACATCAGAACCTCAGGAAGACCTAGACAGAATCCAAATGCTGGTAGTTTTCAGAGCTACCAAACAGTTCTATATCTTTTCTTCCAGAAACTGGTTGAGCATTCACCCTGATTTGTTTGTGGGGAGTTCAGATGGCACATGCTATATATTGAGCATTAATTCTGATTAATGGATCAAACAAATGTTATCTCATACTCTCCAGTGCATTTTCCCATCACTTATCACAAATGGTCTGATTTTTGTGGGAAGCAGGAGCTCCAAATAACCATTCATTGTGTAACGTGAATTTGCTGACATGTGTTTGAATCATACTCCCAACAAGTTGACAGTCTAGAAGAATTCAAGGTCCCAGTAAAAAAAGCTAACAAACAAACAAAATCATTGCAGCTAATATTGCCTTTTCCCATTGCAGTTACTTTGCAGTAGAAGTGTGAGTCATCTTTTCCAATCAACCCCTACCTACTCTTCATGGGCCATTACTTGCCCATACAAAGGATGTGCTTAGAGCAATCAGAGGGCATTTATGGTTATTCTAACCCCATCTTCTCTACAAACTCTTCCACACCTTACCATAGCATATTATGGCCTTTTGGCTGAAATTGAATGTAAACATACTGGCGAATATGGCCCATTAAATTCAGTGTGAATTTAAATTATGAAGTTACAGATAGGTAACCGTGTTGGTCTGCCATAGTCAAAATAAAAAAATTCCTTCCAGTAGCACCTTAAAGACCAACTAAGTTAGTTCTTGGTATGAGCTTTCGTGTGCATGCACACTTCTTCAGATACACTGAAACAGAAGTTGCCAGATCCTTCTATATAGTGAGAAGGTGGGGAGGGGTATTACTCAGAAGGGTGGTGGGAATGGGTGGTGGGAATGGGTGGTGGGAATGGGAATATCTGCCAATCACCCATTCCCACCACCCTTCTGAGTAATACCCCTCCCCACCTTCTCACTATATAGAAGGATCTGGCAACTTCTGTTTCAGTGTATCTGAAGAAGTGTGCATGCACACAAAAGCTCATACCAAGAACTAACTTAGTTGGTATTTAAGGTGCTACTGGAAGGAATTTTTTTATTTTAAATTATGAATACATCTACATAGATTGAGTTGCATGCTTTTAGTGAATTAAAAATAAACCCAAGATTTCCCAACCACAACAAACCATGTAAGAAAATTATATGTATTCATAGTCTGTTTTTTAAAATATAAATGGAACTTGGAGCATAGACTGGTGCACTGGAAACGGAGTAATAGGAAACATAAGTGAAAATGATCATGGAATCATGTTGGAGTTATTGAATTTATAAATGAATGGCTGTTCTGCACGGGATCTCATTATTGTTCTCTGTATTGGCTCTGCTCCCACATTTTGTCCCCTTCAGTTTTAGCTTTTAAGTTGTAAAAATTCCATAGATCATTCTACAGCTGGTGCATGCTCAGATCATTCATGGAACACTACTTTGCTGCAGTTTTCCATTCATTTTCTCTTTCTCTTTCTTTGACAGATTCCTGTGGAAAACAAGTGCATTCTGTCACAATTGCTAAAAAATGCAGAAAAGAATGGCAATGTGCTTGTGAAGTTGTGGCACTTTGTGTTGAGTTCTGCATGAACAGGGACTGCAGTCATGCCAAGTTTTGCACCCAGACTGAACAGGCTAAACAAGCTGTGTATACTACATCTGCATGTGTAAAAGGGTATTTGGCTTTGTCTAAGGCTTCCATTGACTGAACATCTCACATAAGGAAAATAGTGTAGTTATTCTGCATTCAGAACAGATCTTGGGTGCCAACTACTGTGTGTAACTAGTAATGTTTCTTGCACAATATCATCAAGCACTTTGACCTATTCATCTCTCCTCAAACTTCCTGCTTGGTCTCTTTTACCCCTTCCCACTCTGAGTGTTTTCTGAATCCCAGCCACTAGAATGATAAAGCTTATCTTGACATTGAGAAGAAGAGTAATATATGATGTCATATATCTGCAGCCTGTCATTATTCCATATGTTGATAGCATTATTCCTATAAGGACATGCATGTTAGGGTAGGACAAGCTCATGTCAAGAGCTCTTGCAAATATGGAGCGGGCATTGCTAAGAAGATGTTGTCATTGTTTAAGCGTCTATTCCAAACCTGACAGAGTCTGACAAGTGAATATCTAACTAGTGCCTCTCCCGCTAGCCACTTCAGTGGCAAATTGTGTGATTAGATCTCATGCCCCTGCCTGAGTATTGCAATTAAAACGTTTGTGGCATATGAGAAAGTGCTTCGCAGTGCTTTCAGACACCCACTCAACACTTATGGTCAAGGTGACCTGATGAAGATGACAACTATTTTGTAACTGTGTCTCTGAGCCAATTTCGTGGAACTTTCCAGTGCTACATTCTGTGTGAGTGATAATGATTAAGAAAATGGAACTACTGAAGAGTATCATGTAAATGTGAATTTGTCCCTGTACTCTATCCCTTCATAACCGAAGTACTGTGATCTAGGTCATTTTGACCAGAGCTGTTCTAGTCTTTTAATGGAGAACTGAAAGACCTTCAGCATGTGTACCTCAAAAACAGGCATTTGGTAGGACCACTCTCAACAGCTGAACAAGCCTACTGTGCTTGATATAGATTATCAGAAGTAGAATGTGCCTTTTTTAATGTCCTCTGAATTTTTCTCTCCCCGCTTCTCCTCCCCAAAATTAGTGATTTCAGATTTCATCTCATATAAGTATTAATTTATCTGGGTTAACAGGTGGGATACAACACAAAGCATCTCGATGAAAAAATATAGTAGAGAAATTATATTAGATTCAGCTCCTATAAAGGCCATTTACAGTAAACACAGCAGTGGGCTCAGAGTTAAATTAAAATTGATTACATGTGCACTGGTTCCTCAAAGCTTCAGGGACTGTAAAATTAAAAATTCAAAGGTTGCTATTTTGGTTTACTTGTGAGATTGGTACTTGATTTAGGCACCCAGCATGCCAGTGATGGGAAAACACAATGGGGGGTGGAAATGGAGATATTAGATTTCCAAGGCATACCTGTTATGAGAATAAATAGCCATAAAGCAGCAAATGATTTCTTTTATTTAGGCTATGAATATATAATCATAACTCTAGATGTCTAAAATCTGTTTCCTCTAACTCAATATTATATACAATGTGTTTACAAGCAATTTAAATTTTTTAGCATGGGTAAATTAACTATAGATGAATCCTACCAAAGCCTTTGTTTGTGTCTGTCCAAGGCATTTGGAAATACCAGAAGAAAATAAATGTCCCCACAAGCAACTCTATGCAGAGCTGACTCCTTTGTTCCTACTCTACCTAGATAGTAGGTCCCATTCGTGCTCATAAATATGATGCAGATGTTCAGACTTTGAACACATGTATTTTGGACACAATCATTGAAACATTGTGACTTAAAGGAAAATGGCAGGCAGGAGGCTAAGAGACCAGCTTCTCCATACTAAGAACTGGAGGCTGAAAATCTGTGGCCAATATTACAACGTAATGAATAGAGAGATCCAAGATAAAGAGAAATGTAGGAAACTGATCTTCCATCTCCTCAATTTACTGGTCCTCAAGAGATGAAGACAGGAACAGATACAGACATGTAAAAGCTTATTATATCTGTCATTTCATGCCTGCAGTTTTTGTTTCCTGTTTTCTCAATTACATTACCCCTCTAACATTTCACAACATATCACAGACAGAATGATATCCTGTTCTCTTTAGAGTAGAACCATAGTTTATTCCTTTATTTTCCTTATGCCTATAATATCACTTTTGGTCATCATAGATACATATATTGTGCATCAGTTTTGTTTGGATTTCTACCTTTTCTCCAGCATCCTCTCTCCTATGGCATACTGACAGGACTGGATAAATTTGTGCTTTCCCCCCTCTTAAATCTCCTCATATTAACTGTCCATTGAAAGGTTACTCTGTGGGACTTTGTGAAGTGTTTATCAAATGGTAATAGTGTAATGGATCGAAACAGGAGAACTGTAAAATTGGCAGCCTAATTGGTGACACAGTTGTAGTTAGTTATGTGGCCTTGCTGTCTATTTTCCTATTCTTCCTCAGACTGTGTTAACAAGCAGAAAATGTAGTAGCACTTTTTAATAATACAGAAATAGCAGTTAAATCATAAATTTATCAGCCACCTGAAAAGAAGCGCTCCTGTTCAGAGTTCCAGCTAGTCTTTCCCTCAAAGCAGGCAGGACATTCTGCTTCACCCCTTCTGTTTTTCATATCTATTACTTCACATTCCATGACTACTGAGCATGCTCAGTCCTCATTTGAGCCAGGTTCATCTGCTCCCTTACAGTTAACTATGGTTTTTGGGCTTGTTTGTTCTACTTAAACTATTGAATTTGTACCCACAAGATGTAGTGGTGACCACCAACCTGGATGGCTTGAAAAGAAGATTCATGGAAGACAAGCTATCAATGGCTATGTTCTATATGCCTCTAAATACCAGGTTCATAAGTGGGCTGAGTATTATTGCATTCAATCCCAAGTTGTGGGCTTCCCAAAAGCTTTTGGTTGACTACTGTGAGAGCAGGATACTGGGCATGATAGGCCTTTCACTTGATTTTTCAGGGCTCTTCTTATGTGTGTCCCATTCCCCCCGTTTTTGCTCCCTTGAATTTTGTTTTTTTTAAATTGTATTTTATTTTTAAAGACTTATTTTAAAGACTCCCACCCAGGAATGCTGATCCTTTTCCTCTTGTTTTTCAGTGCCTCCATTTTGTCTGGAATTTACCCTTTGAGTTCCTTACTTAGAAGGAGTGATAAATTGTGTAATGTTAATGGAAATAGTGAAACTGGTAGTGAATATTCAAAATGAAGCAAGTTTCAGTTACGAACATTCAGTGGCAACATGAGTTCGGCTCTGCATACCTGTAGAAGAAGAAGAAGAAGAGTTTGGATTTGATATCCCGCTTTATCACTACCCGAAGGAGTCTCAAAGCGGCTAACATTCTCCTTTCCCTTCCTCCCCCACAACAAACACTCTGTGAGGTGAGTGGGGCTGAGAGACTTCAGAGAAGTGTGACTGGCCCAAGGTCACCCAGCAGCTGCATGTGGAGGAGCGGAGACGCGA
The DNA here is from genome assembly GCF_965112155.1 of Podarcis liolepis. Classification (NCBI taxonomy): domain Eukaryota; kingdom Metazoa; phylum Chordata; class Lepidosauria; order Squamata; family Lacertidae; genus Podarcis; species Podarcis liolepis. The sequence goes on from NC_139565.1 coordinate 25,547,919, forward strand.
ACCCGGTTCCCCAGATTACGTGACTACCGCTCTTAACCACTACACCACACTGGCTTCAAATATTTGAGCAAGACCTCAGATCCTTGGATACTCTTGGAAGAATGTTACAAAAAAGCATTATTTGCAAGTAACAGTTCAATGCCATTGGAACTTGACTAAGTATCCTTTGAGTCTCAGAACATAATAAGATCCCTACTACATAAGAACAAATGCTGTTCTAGTCTATCATCATGTTTTCCTCAGCGACCAACCAGGTGCCCATGGAAAGCCTGTAAGCAGGACATGAGAGCAATATGCATTATTCAGTGGTTTCCTCCCAGCAACCAGTATGCACAGGCCTAGTGCTTCTGCTCTTGGAGGTAGTATATAATCATCATGAATAGTAGCCACTTAAATTTTTCATCCTCCATTAAATTATCTAACCCCCTTTAAAGCCATCTAAGTTGATAGCAGTCACTGTTGGAATCTCTGTTTGATCGAGCTGATAAGGCTCATCTTCAGAATCGCCTCCCGACAATTAATTGACGACCTGATCCTTTGATAAGGCCTCAGGCATGTCGTCCCAGCAGAGCATCAAAACAGCACACAGAAGGATGAGATAGTATGAGCTACATTGCTATGCTTTATTTTTCTAGAAATATACATCCTCTCCCTGTGAGAGCAGAGAGCAACTGAACAAAGGAACAAAGGAAACAGGAAACCACTAACGTCACATCCCGTCTCCTCTCCCATGAGACTTCCAAGAGTCTGGACTGTCTCTGGAATGTAAACAGAGTCCTGTGACTCCACACAGCTGCTCAGTGATAAGAACAGAAACTAACAGTCACCACATTCTGTGAAAACAAATCTCACAGGATCTTGGGTGAATGAAGACATTCCTCCTTTTTTCTGTCTTCACTGGATGACCCCAGGTTCTAGTAGTATGGGTTAGGAAAGAGATAATATCTATCTCTGTTCCCTTTCTCCAGATCATGCATACTTAACCTTGTAAACCAGGAGTATGCACTGTATTCCGAATGTGGTTGCACCATACTTTTGTATAAAGGAAGTACAACACTGGGAGTTTGAATCCCTTACATGATGATCTTCTAACATAGAATCCACCTCCTTCACAGCTGCCACACAATGAGTCAAAGTTTTCATTGTGCTGTCTACCATAGTCCCTTTCCTAGTTCATCACTGCCAGCTCAGACTCCATTAGAGTGCTGTATATAAGTTAAGTTAGGGGTGTTTTGGTTTGGTTTTGGCCCAGTATAGTTCACTCACTTTACCCTTACTTACATTGAATTGGACTTGCAATTTTAATGTCTGTTTAATCAGTTTGGAGAGACTGGATTGGAGCTCTTTGTAATGCATTTTCATTTTTTGTGCCACCTCTAATAATTTGCGGGAGGCAGTGGAGGACAGAAGTGCCTGGTGTGCTCTGGTCCATGGGGTCACGAAGAGTCGGACACGACTAAACGACTAAACAACAACAATAATTTGGTATCATCCACAACCTTGGCCAACTTCCTGTTCACCCTCAACCCCAGATCATTGATGAACATGCTGAAAAGAAATGCAGATCTTTAGGGGGAACCCCATTTTTCACATCCCTCCATTGCAAGAGTTGTCCATTTACTCCTGCTCTCTGATTCCTGTTCTTTAACAAGTTAACAGATCCATAAGACGAGCTATTAGGCATGACAGAATAATAGCCATTATGCTCCTGAAGCCACCTATAACCTTTCTGGAAAAAGGATGTAGGGTAATTAAGTAAGTCTCCAATTACCTCAGTGCTTGCTTGAGAGTGGATGTGCTTGCAATTAATGATGGCCTTCAGAAGAAAGAAAACATGCTTACCCACTGCTTTGAGCAGAAAGGCAGCATCTGCTTGTTTTGTCAGGTTGCTGAGGCACAGCAGGCAATGTCCAACAAGGTTTATTGCATAAAGATTTACATGAATAGCCACAGTGCTGATCTAATAACTGTTAGGCTCTGCTGGTCTTCCTTACTACCTGGCTTCTAAATTCCAACTCTAAAGAATGTTTCACTGTGGCACTATAATTTGCAGAAACAATACTCTTAACACCAGAAGAATACCACCTCTCAGGCCTGTGCAGAGATTGTCTGAGGCCCAGGGTGGGAGTCTTGTTAAAATAAAGTTTTAAACTCAAACAAAAAAGCAGCCAGTACCTTCGAGACCCAGGGCAAGATTCCCTGGCTACAATGACCTGCCACCACAACCATCAAGTTCATTTATGTGCCATTCTTTCATATTATGCTCATATATAGTCCATATATTTATCATCAATAGATGGATGTGGGTGACACTGTGGTCTAAACCACTGAGCCTTTTCAGCTGCTGATCGTAAGGTCAGCAGTTCGAATCTGCACGACGGAGTGAGCTCCCATTGCTTTGTCCCAGCTCCTCCCAACCAAGCAGTTTGAAAACATACCAGCACAAGTAGATAAATAGGTACTGCTGTGACAAGCATTTCCTTGCGCTCTGGCTTCTGTCATGGTGCCCGTTGCAGCAGAAGCAGTTTAGTCATGCTAGCCACACAACCTGGAAAAGCTGTCTGCAGACAAACGTCAGCTCCCTTGACCTGAAAGCAGAGATGAATGCCGCGCCCCATAGTAGAAATCGACTGGACTTAACCAACCAGGGGTCTTTTATGTTTACCTTTGCTGCTTAATATATATGTAAAACGGGTACAACAGACACAATCTTAGAAGGGAAGGGTCAGCCACATTAAACACAATACAGCATTTAACACTTGGATTTCTCTGGTTATCCCTTTTGAAATGTTTTTTTATTTTATATGCTCTATCTTGGGGCTTGTGGTCCTCATCCTGAACCCCACCTCCAAATCACAAATACACCTCTTTTACTGTTTAAGGAATCTCAAAACAGGAAGGTGTCAGTCATGGGCAGAGGTTCTTCTGTTCACTACATGAACCTCAAAAAGGCTGGGGCCACCAATATGATTACTTTAGGATGCACTGCCCTCCCTTTAAGTCATTATGCACACCTTTAGGCACATAACTAAATGTTATTGGATGTGTGGCTTTGCCACTCCATCCAATTCTACAATGTGATTCCCAATTGGCTGGGATTGCCTACATGACCAATAAAGAAGGCATCATAGGAATAAGGGGGAAATGCAACAGAAGCAGAGAGCAGTCTTTCAGTTATCTCCTGGTGTATTTATTTATATTTCATTCATTTAAATATATATGTTGCCTTTCTAGACAAAGTCTTCTCAATATAAGCAACCAGTCAATGTAGTGAAAAACAGAATCACTTCTGCATAATTTTCCCAACAAGATCAACATAGCTATCGTAAAGGTAAAGGGACCTCTGACTGTTAGGTCCAGTCGCAGACGACTTTGGGGTTGCGGCGCTCATCTCGCTTTACTGGCCGAGGGAGCCGGCGTTTGTCCGCAGATAGCTTCCGGGTCATGTGGCCAGCATGACTAAGCCGCTTCTGGCGAACCAGAGCAGCACACGGAAACACTGTTTACCTTCCCGCCGGAGCAGTACCTATTTATCTACTTGCACTTTGACATGCTTTCGAACTGCTAGGTGGGCAGGAGCAGGGACTGAGCAACGGGAGCTCACCCCATTGTGGGGATTCAAATCGCTGACCTTCTGGTCGACAAGCCCTAGGCTCTGTGGTTTAGACCACAGCGCCACCCACATCCCTTATAGCTATCATAGACTGCCCTAAAGCAGCAAGATGATTCCAATGGCCAGTTTAGTTATTAATTTCTGTGCTTAGGGGGGATGCAAATTTTACTGAATTATTCACCCATCCCAAGTGTTAAAGGATACACCAGAAGAAGAAATTATCATGTACCCAGTATTAGAAATGCCTGTCCTAACAGGAATAAAGTAGATTTACAGGGATAGTGTGCAGTCCTGCCCAAAAGCAAAACTACCATGAATTTTAGTGGTGCAGGATTTCACCCATTGTGTATAACACTGATTACTTGGGGCCAGGCCAGTCTCTTTCCTCATATAGATGGAAAGATTATGTTTGCAAATGCTCTGCTTGGATCTCCTGAAGTTTTCATTTATCCACTGCAGGCAAAGATAAGGCATTTCCCAAACTGCACAGCCCCTTTTCACACTTATGAATAGTCTGCCCTGAAGTGTGTTGCTTTTCCGTAAAGCCTTTGAAATTACGGTTAGCATTTTCCTGTTTTGGATTTCATGAGCATGCCTTGTTACAAGGTAGACAACACAATGCAATTCAGTTAAGCCTGCAAAGAAGGGAAATATGCTAACTCAGATTTCAGATATGAACTGCATATTACACCTCACTATCAATAATGTATAATCTAATAAAGCCAAGATAATTCTCTGATATTTTTGTTCTTCTTTCACACACACACACCCTTCTTTTTCAACTCTAACATTTTTTTAAAAAAAGTATAGGTTGGTTGGTCATTTAGCCTTATTTGCCTGCAGAATATAAATCTGTGGCAAAAGCAAAAATAGCACATGGGATACTCAGTGCTATTTTTCTAGAAAAAAAAGGTGCCAGTACTCACCAAACTCACCATGAACATCTCCCTTGTTCTCTTAGAATTGCAATGACGTCCACATGAGAGGTGCCAGAACTGAGTTCCATTGAGTTCTGTTGGGGGGAAAAGCCCTAGATATCATTCTCATAAAAATAGAGAGCGCAGAAAAATAGAGTAACAGACTGACACAGAACTCTTTGGGTTCCCTAAACCAATATGTGGCATTTTATTTACACTGTGGTTCAACTCAGGGAGCAATAAGATCATCCTGAGTCACCCAAATTCACTTCATAATTTGCTTCCAGGACAGAGAACTTGCACACCTCTACTATAGCAGTGCCTTGTTGAGATACTGATTCATAAAAGCTACTCTCTACTGTTAAAAGGGATGACCACCTCTAATAGTTACTTGTTCATTTCATCGCAGAGTAATGTATTGGTAAAAAAGTAACAACAGAGCTCTCAAAATAAAGTGTACCCTTCACTGTCAGCACTGCCAATTAAAAGTTGTCCCCTAGTATGGAAAATGACCCCCCTCCAATTAATCTTCTACAGCTTCTACGGAATGAAAGAACCTTTGCCAACCTAGTGCCCTCCAGAATTGTAGAATAAATCTTTATTTGTATCGGTCATAGGCCATAGCAATAAAACAACAATACGGTATTCAAAGAATCAAAATAAAAAGTCAAAAACCTTGCAACCTTTGCAGTTATCTGCTCCTCTTGATCTGCCAGGAGAAAAGACATTGTAGCAGTGGTTGGGCAACCCAGAATGGACAATAAAAGAGGGGTGATGATCTCATTCCTCAAGTCTTTATAAAGAGTGCAAGCCAGAAGGGTGTGTGCCACCGATTTGGTACTGCCATCTCCACAGGGACATAAACGTTTTTTGTGTGGCATCTGTTGGAATCGTCCCTCAAGTACAGCCGAGGGCAATACATTCAATCTTGTGAGAGTAAAAACACATCTATATTTTAGAATTGCTAGGTTATGCAGATAGGGTGCCAGACAGTCGAAATGGGCAAAATTTCCTCATTGTGGCCAAGTTGTTCTGACGCGCGATATCATTTAGGCGCTGACAAATTAGACTGCTTGCTTTACTAAACCCAAAGTGAGTAGCTGTTGTGGTGATAAACCACAAGAGTGAAGTTTTTGATAGACAATTTTAGTCCTGCCGCTCTTGTGACAATCTTGCAACACTAGGGATATTAGACTGGGGGGATTTGAGCTTTTAGGCAAAGCCAATAGTTAAGTGTCCTATGCCAGATCCATAATTCTACCAAGGGAAGATTAGCCTCTTGGTGCAATGATGTCTTTGGGACACAGGGTGGTACAGAGACAATTTGCCTTAAGAGCGTTGATTGGACAGCTTCCATAGATTCCGCAGATCTGGTGCCCTCCAGATATTTTCCATTATAAGCTCCATTCCCTCATAACCAGTGTTGGTGAAATCTGGATTAAAGCTTGCAGCACTGTAGAGCAGTGTTTCCCAAACTTTTTTGGGCAACGGCACACCTGTTTACAAAAAAAAAATCTCGCGGCACACCACCATTAAAGCCCCGCCCCATGACGTCAGCGCGCAGCGATCGCGCACGCGCAGGCTGAGCGGCGATGGGATGTGGTAGCAGCGGCGGCACACGAAGTCCCCCAGGCAGCGGAGCAGCTCGCCCGTCGAAGCCTGCACGATCACCCGCCGCGGGGAGCCGGGGGTGGCGGCGCGGTTGCCGGGCAGCGGCGGGGGTGGCGGTGGCTGCTTGCCGCCCTCCTGGGCGGAGGCGGGCACGGTGGGCACCGGCACGGCCAAGGGCCCCTGCCTGGTGCCGTCGGACGTGGGAGCTCGCTCGCTCGCCGCCCCACGTGTGCTTGCCGAGCAGGCGCAGGCCCAGTAGCGGCACCTCGTAGCGGCAATAGCGAGCGGCGATGGGGCTAGCCGGAGAAGAGAGGGCGAGCCCCCTCTGCTCCGGCCCTAAAAAGGGTAAGCCACGCCCCCTCCAGCCAGCCGATTGGCTGGCCAGGAGGCGTGGCCGGATGGGATTCCCCTGCTCTCGCGGGGGCTGGGATGGGATTCCCCCTCACGTGGGGGCGGATGGGATTCCCCGCTCACTAGCGAGCGGCGATGGTGGGAGCTCGCTCGCTCGCAGCCCCGCATGTGCTCGCTGCCGCCGCCCCGCCTCTCACCGCCCGACTTGGCCGCCTCCACGCGGAACACAAGGCAAAGTTCCACGGCACACTACTGTGCCGCGGAACAGCGGTTGGGAAACGCTGCTGTAGAGCACTGTAGGACATTCAGTGGCAGATAGGTTGGGTATAGCTGTGTCCAAACCATGCATAGAATTTCAAAAATTCATTTGGTTTCCAAAAATGGCACAAATTCAGATGCAGTTCAATGCATACTAACTGGTTTGTGGGGGGTTTTTTTGTCTGATTAATTTCTTCACCACTGACTGTGTAAGACAGGAGTTCTAAAAGCCAAAGTATATCAGTTTCCTGGGCTTCTATGTGTGTTTTTTAATGCATAACTGGGAGCGTCAGAGAAAAGCAGGTAACTTTCCTTCTGTGGCATGAAAAATAGTGTGTGTGTGTGTGTTTTAAAAAAATTAACAGCAGTCCTCCATGCCAAATCATAATAATAAAACTTTTAAACATCCACCGCCATCCTATGCAGTCTGCCATTTGGCATGGGGCAGAGTGCTTTTTTGCAAAACAAAACAAAACACATTGCTTTCTACCATTCCTGGGGAGGCAAAGGAAATGTTGCGGGGCTTTTTGGCACTTGGTCAAAGTTATTGCTATGACTGAGGAACAAAAGTCTAGCGTTACTCATACGAGTTCAGCAGAGGTGGTGACAACTCTGCTGAACTACACAGACTTCAAAGGCTCTAACACTACAATACAGGGAACAGATATGTAAGAAAATAAAAATCAAGACTAACTTGCACCCAGAACTTAAATGAAAGCCAAACCAAAACCTATTCAATTTAAAATTAAATTACCTCAAACTTCCTAACAGTTTCCAAAAGTTAGATATGGGCATGTTAACAGTATGCAAGATAAGCTGTTCTCACGGTTTATTTTTAACATGGGTGGAAACCAGAAGGTATAACTAGGAAGCCTACATTTTTGAGAGATGGCCAATCTGATTTCTCAATCAAACAGGTTCAGCAAGATAAATTTATGTAAGCTTAAGATAACCATCCAAACTTAGGGACGCCTATCCAAAATGAATGGAAGCATGAAGGCTTTTTTAGGTTCACACATCAGTAGTTAGGAGACTATCTTGTTTCGGTTGATTTTATAGTAAATTGCTTTTCCTGTGCATCAGATATTTCTAACTTGGCCAGAGCAACTGAAATAGTTGAAAATCAAAGATGGGTTTTTAACCATGTTCTGCTAATGTAAGAATCTTGCAAGTCGTGATGATTGCAAAGCTTTAGCATGAATGCAGATATGTCTGAAATAATATGTTCATTAAAATTCTAACTATAAAATGTCAACATTTCAGAGGCAAATTTGGATTATTATCATGCTCTGTAGTACATTAAACCATCCATTTGCAGAGCAAACCAAAGCAGATCAGGGCACAATTAAATGCAGAGGAGCCCCAAAATCCAAGCTCTGCTTCTCCCTCCCCCCTTCCATCAGTTGATGGTATTTTATTGATTTTACCTCCCACTGTGACCAGCTGAAGAAAAAATAAGTTTCCAGATCTGGTGTGTTTTGCTCTCAGTTCTGGAGGCATGTCAGGGAAATAAGAAGACTTAGATCCACCACCATTACTATTAATAATTACAATTCCACATATCTCAAAAAAAATGTGCTTAAGAAAAATAAATATGCATAAGTAAAATAAAAATAATGTTGCATCTGCAGTACGAAGGCTTCAAATATGTTTTTATATGACCCAAACTGCCGATTTGCTGTTGATTTGGATAGTCAATGGTACAAATTACTTTTTTATTTTTTGAAAAAAATAGCTTCTTCTAAAAAGGTTTTCGAAATAAAGAAGTCTTATTTATGGAAGGACATTATTCAAAAATACAAGTTACAAAAATTCCTGCATTTTAAAAAAATTGTGCTTATGCTGGTATTTTTGTCCAGACCTTTGTTAGCTGCATTGACCAACAACCCTCTCCATTCATTTACATTTTAATTATCTTTTCTAAAGTCACTAAGTGCATCCCCTGTGAGAATTACATGGTGTCCTTGCTGCACTGTTTGACACATGATTAACAAGAGTGATCTTTAATTTGCTTTTTCAAACTGCTTCCTTCAAATACAATTTTACCCGAAATATCAACATGGGTGAAAAGATTAAAAGAAAACTATGAATAAAGCAATTAACTCTGACATGAAATTAAAGAAATGCCACTCTATGAAGTCCATTGCTATACTGAACAGAAAAAAATAAACTGGAAAGAAAACGTACAGTGGACCTACCTCATAATACACTAATAAAATTCCTATGACATTTTTTCTTTATTGAAAGTGAACAGAAAGTATTTTATTGGGGAAACACAATGTTTTAGTTGTACTGAAAATATTATTTGGGTAAATAGAGAAAAGTTAGAAAGATTGTACATTACATCATCAAATCTCTCTTTATTAAGCCTGATATAGTCTGGGTAACACACTAGTTATTTCCTGGAAGCAATAATCTTTCTTTTTGAAGACAGTAAAAGCAGATAATGTCCATACAACTTTTCTCAGAAATATTGCATCCATTGTCTCTGTATCATTTGCATTGTGGGCCAGATTAGAATTAGCCAGTTTAAGCTGTATAAAGTCATAAAGTCCACTGTTGATCTTTGAGTAACACCATTCTTTTTCTTTAAGCCCAGATCTAATAAACCTACTTTACTTGGTCCTGTATGCCGTTGGATTCAATAGGATCTTTCTGCTCTCTTTCTGCCTTACTTGTATGAAGGGCATTCATGTGTTCAAAAGGGAGTGGTGCCATGTTGCTGGCCCTGCCCTGAACACTTAAAAAAAAAAAAAGGTAAAGGACCCCTGACAGTTAAGTCCAGTCGCGAACGACTCTGGGGTTGCGGCACTCATCTTGCTTTACTAGCCGAGGGAGCTGCCATTTGTCCGCAGACAGTTTTTCTGGGTCATGTGGCCAGCATGACTAAGCTGCTTCTGGTGAACCAGAGCAGCACACAGAAATGCCATTTACCTTCCCGCCGGAGCGGTACCTATTTATCTACTTGCACTTTGACGTGCTTTCAAACTGCTAGGTTGGCAGGAGCTGGGACCGAACAACAGGAGCTCACCCCATCACAGGGATTCGAACCGCTGACCTTCCGATCGGCAAGCCCTAGGCACCACAGCGCCACCCGCATCCCTCGCCCTGAACACTTAGCTCCACCCTAATACCTGCATGTTGAGCATTGCTCTCAAAAGAGGACAGTCTATGCAAGAACAGCATCAGTCCCAACTGGGCAGAGTGTGAGTGCATTAGCAGCTTCTCATATAGGCTTCCATCTTCAGATGTCCAACCTCTGCACATCAGGGCTGGAGTAGCCAGTGCCTATGACATTGAGGTTAACGGTACTCAGAATTATGGCATTGAGGGTTGATTCAGCAACATGGCTGTGTTCATTGTTGTATTTGGCTAACATGCCAAGTGAACTCCAGTGGATAGTCTAAGTCAGTGTTTCCCAACCGGTGTTCCGCGGCACACTAGTGTGCCACGAGACGTTGCCTGGTGTGCCGTGGGAGGGAGGCGGGCGAGTCGGGCGGCGAGAGGCGGGGCGTCGGCGGCGAGGAGAGGCCGCCCAGCGCGGGGCTCTCGCCGTCTGCCTGCCTGGCTGCCTGCGTGGCGCTGACATCACGGGTCTGTAACGTGCCCCACATAGGCACACGCTGGGCGGCGAGCGAGCTCCCTCCCACATCCCATCGCCGCTCGCTTCGGCCGGCCTACTGGGCTGTCACAGGCGGAAGGCCTGCACATGCGCGAGGTTTTTGTGCCTTCGGGATTCCCTTCACGCCTTCCTCCTCCCGGGTCCTTGAGAGCGCGGGAAGCGGCAGCGCGAGACCGGCGTTGAGCCTGGTAGGTATTGCGCTTGCCAAGGCAGTCATTTGGGAAATGAAAACTTGTAAAGCAAGCAACCAGTTCAATCTGAAGTACGTGTATGCTTAATATCCTGTATCTGAAACCTGTTCTTCCCCCTCCCCCACACTTGGTGCCATTTTCATCTACACATGCAGCAGAGTAAGTTGACCCAGAATAGTACCAATTCAGATGGCAGATGGGAGAATGACAGTGCTGAATGCTTTCCCATGTAGAACAGTCCCTGCAAATAAAAACCTAGCATATTTGGAAGAGGGATGCTAGCCTAACCATTACTTTCTATGCTGTTACTATTTTTTTTTTTTTTTTTTTTTTTTTACATAAGTAAAAAGTGACCTTTCCCCATCTGGCATGGTGGTGTGCCTCGAGATTTTTTTCATGAAACAAGTGTGCCTTTGCCCAAAAAAGGTTGGGAAACACTGGTCTAAGTATAGTAGCCTTAAACAGGATGCAAGTACTGCTGATATATGATGAGATAAAGAAGATGTTTAAAATGAACAAAGCCCCCCATAAAACCTGAAGTGTTTCTGTTAGGGAATATTGGTGCAGAACAGGCATAGGCAAACTCAGCCCTCCAGATGTTTTGGGACTACAACTCCCATCATCCCTAGCTAACAGGACCACTGGTCAGGGATGATGGGAACTGTAGTCCCAAAACATCTGGAGGGCCGAGTTTGCCTATGCCTGGTGCAGAAATTCCCCCAAAATGTTAACGCTCTTTATGCATGTAACAACAGCAGCTAGGATTCTTTATGTGCAAGAAGTGTAAATCACTTCAGGATGTCTCATGCAAAGTGATTCATAAATGTAATTATTATTAATAATAATTAAATATCTTTGCTGCAGTGAAATATCTGTCCCATATTCAGGCTCAGGTATTTCAGTGAGAGTCCACCATTCAGGTTTTACACCAGCATTTAGGCTTTACAACATATGGGTAGATACACACCTCATTTGTCAAGCTTTTACTTTCTGTTTCCTATAATATGTGAAGCCTTCCAGTGTTCTCAGGTAAACGAGGTTTATTATTCTAGTCAATCTATTGTTCTGTGACTCAGGGAAACTGATCAATACCATTTTCAGAGCAATTACAATACCTACATAATCCATACAGTAACAATGGAATTTGCTATAATGAAGTGCCTGTAATCCTGAATTAAATTGCAGATAGAAAAGGAACAAAAAAGGGGGATTGCCAGAATAATTATGAAGATTAAAGGAGTGAAATCCTTCATTCTGTTATCAGTTGTGAACAACTGACAATTAAATGATCATTTTAAACTGTTTTAACTGAAGTTTACCTGGAACTGCATTGTTAAAGCTTCAAATGTTGCTACATACAAGACGTCTGATGAAGCAGAGCAAATGCTGTTTTGCAGTGCCTGCAATTTAGAATATATACCGTATTTTTCCGGCTATAAGATGCCCCCATGTATAAGATGCCCCCCTATTTTGGGGGACAGATTGAAGAAAATGGGGGAGGGAGCTGTATCCATGTATAAGACACCCCCCAATTTTTGACTTTATTTTTTAGGGGAAAAGCCTAGTCTTATACACAGAAAAATACGGTATATTTTTGGATAACAGTGGATTTGACAACTATGCTTTTAAAGGAGAAGCTCAGGAGAAATGTGGCTGTTACACCTCACCAGGGGCTATGCACCACTTCCCAGTGCAGGTGGGGGATTGCATGTATGAATGTTGCCTCATGTAAGCCTCTGCAAATAAAAATAAACAAATAAAAAAAATTACATTGAAATGCATGTGGCACATAAGTTTCTCTGTGTGTAGAAAACCTATATAGAAATGTATCCCTCCGTGCTTTTTAAAAAATATTTTATTTATGTGTCATCTTGGCCTCTTTTTTTTTTTTTTGGTAAACCATCTTAGAACCTCCTCTGAAGGGCAGCATATAAATATTTGAAAGAAAATAAATAAATAAAACCAACATTAGGCTTGAAACTTTCCCTCTGACATGTAACGTTTCCACAGGTAGTGCACTTTTGATGTGAGTATTCAGTCATGACTGAGATTTTTTTTCTTTCAAGAAAAGTTATAAACTTCAGGAGGCAAATATAGTCTCCAGCCAAATAACCCATTCTTTATCCGAGAATGGTCCAGATCTGCAGAATTTGAGGCTATCTGCACTATACATATCATACCCCTTTAAACATACATTTATTATTGATTTCATAAAATTTACACACCACTTGATCGTAAAACAACAACAACCCTTAAAGCGGTTTACAAAATGGCTCCCTTCGCAAAGAATCCTGTCATTTGCTAAGGGTACTGTGCATTTTTTTGATAACCCTATTCTTGTCACAGGCTGTAGCTACAGCTTCTGAGTAGTTTAAGAAAGGCCAGAGTTGTGTTTGACAGATAGGAACTAGAAGCTAGAAGCCAGAAGGAGGCTGTAGGCTGAAGCCTAATAGTAAGAGCCATGCATGATTTCTGCTGGAATCAAGAGAAGCAAGACCTTCTGGGGTGTTAATGCTGTGAGCCCTTCCATCGTAGGGTCAGGTTGTATATATGTGTAAATAAACCATATATCATAAAGACGCAACAGTCTCTGCTGTCCCTCATTCCGATGAAACCAAACCATGCGTAAGTGCATGGAACTCCTGGGATCTCACATTGTTTGAAGACTGGGGTGTCAGGCAACAATATTCATCCTTTCTTATTGGCTTTTGCATACTGAGCCAAAATAGCCCTCTTCTGAGTGGCATTGAGCTTGCTCTATGAAGTTTCATTGAAAGTTGCTTGCTAATATGTTCCACTCACACCACAGATTTTCCCACCCCTGCTTCTTTGTGCAGCTGCCTCCGCCACTGCAAAATGTGCTCTTGAGGGTCATGCTATCCTCCAGAACAGTGTGAGATGGGACATGAGACTGCAGAAGGAGAGGGAAAATGGCAGATTGTTTGGGCAGGGGGAAAGCACCTTGAATGTGTGGTGGTGCCTTTTAGGAGGAAAGATGAGATCTTTCCACCAACTCTGCTGAAAGGCCAGTTTCAACAGGCCTCTATCTCAGCTGCTCTCTCTCAGTTGCCTTTCGATCAGGAGAGATGGAGCAGGAAAGACTGAGCTGTTGGGCTTCTCCATTGGTTTTTCTTAAGAGACCAGCAGCTATGTTTGGATCCTCTTCTCTAAATCTTTTCATTACAGCTGGTCACTACAATATCTCTGTAACTAGTGCTCAAGATTTCCTTTTCTCTCCTCCATCTCAGTCCTTTTCCTTTGGTGCCATGACTGTAATATTGTCAGGGTGTGGACTGTCTTATCACTGACATTTGTAGAACAGGATATAACAACAACATTTCCCCTTGTGTAAGATGTCTTTGGACCTCTTTTTTCAATTTTGTGTTAGGTTCCTTGGAGACTTTTAGTTAAAGGTGATATATGGCTATCCAAGTCAGTAAAGGTAGATACAATATTCAGCTGTCATTTCAAAAATTTCAACACTGAGGAAATTATGCTATTTTTTTTCTTTCATCTGAAACAACTAAAGTGTGTCATTGGCATTCTATTAATAGATAGCAAGAGGGGTGTCACATGGGGATATGGAATATGCAAAAGTAATTTATCATAAAATCGTGTATTAATGCAAATACACAAGCAGCACAGAGCTACAAAAAAACTTGATTACAATTAGCATATAATAATTGCATCATGGTCTAGGTTTCATTACTATCTAGTATCTAAACCAGAATAAGCAAAGTGAATGAAAGAAACAGTCTTTTGTGGGTCTAAGTTGAATGTGTTTAATCAGGGTGAGCTTTAAATAGAACCCAAAGCCTAGTCATTTCATACAGTATAATGGATTTCTTAATATCTTTACAGTGAAACAATATAGCTTAGTTACAATTATGAGTTTCAGCAGCCTCACTTGGACCACAGTTCAGGGAAGCATCAAGCACACAATTAGCTTTAAGTGTTTATTAAATTCTTTGGACTATTCACAGGTTTAAATATAGGACATCATTCATTCAATTTGCTTTTACAGAACATGGAAAATGACCACATCATCAAATGTTTTAATTTAAGTTGGTTTGTAGGACAGACATGTTTTGGATCTATTTTGATTTTTTTATTCAGATAATGATATTGTCAGCTAACTGCTCACACTATGTTAAGATCCTAATATTTTGGGTGAGAGGGAAGGAAGAACATATATGGGGCTCATCCCATTGAACTCATTCTACATCTGAGTAAAAGGTAAAGGACCCCTGGACAGTTAAGTCCTGTCAAAGACGACTATGGGGTTTCAGCGCTCATCTCACTTTCAGGACGAGGGAGCCGGCGTTTGTCCACAGACAGCTTATCGGGTCATGTGGCCAGCATGACTAAACTGCTTCTGGCACAACAAAACACCATGACGGAAACCAAAGCACACAGAAAGACCATTTATCTTCCCACCACAGCAGTACCTGTTTATCTACTTGCACTGGTGTGCTTTCAAACTACTAGGTTGACAGGATCTGGGACAGAGCAATGGGAGCTCACCCCATCACGGGGAATCAAACTGCCAACTTTCGGATGGGCAAGCCCAAGAAGCTCAGTGGTTTAGACCACAGTGCCACCAGCATCCCTGGTTACAATATAATTTGTGTAATATTAATTGCAGCCTAGTTCTTCAGCAGTGTAAAAAAAAAATCAGTATATTTTTAATGTCTTTTGATAGAAAGTGAGCATTATATATATATATATAATGTACATTTAAATTTGTATAAAGTGTGTATTTTGAAAAGGGGTTTTATCTTTGCAAATTTAAAAAATGCATCGTTAAATGGGGGAATAAAATATATAGACTATGAAAGTGACATAGATAGGAAACAGACAGATTCACCCATCACTACGTTTACTCACTGATTGAAAGTATCCCATAATATCAAAATCCTGACCATGAACGAACAAACACAGAGGTGGATGTTTGAAATGAAACTACACCATAATGACCATCACTTTCAGCTACATGATAAAAAATACAGACATAACACACATCAGAAGAAGAAAGAAAATAATTCAGAAGAGTCATAGCTGAGGAAAGAGCAAAGCAATGCAGAAGTTTAGGATTGATGTATCTGTTTTATCTTGCTGCAGCTGAAGTGGGTGAACTAAGCGACTCTGGACTGCTGTATAATAGAATGACTAAATATGTTTATGGACACATCAATTATGTGCAGATAGTGTACATGAAAGGCGGAAAACTTCAAAAAGGTGATTGCTGCAAAAATATAAATTTGCTGAGAGACTGGAATCTTATAAGGAACAAACAGGTGAGCCTTCCTGAGAGTTTTCCCGTGATAGAGCCAAGGACCCCCATATCTAAGGTCCCCAGAAAAGAGACAAAGTGCTTTCTTTAGCTTCATGGTGGGGGGGGGATAGGATTGACACAATCACTCTTGTATTCCTGATAAAATATGAAATTGAGCCAACACTATTTCTTCAAGCCGTCGCAGTCACCGCCAAAAAATTAGCATGTGTTTAGCACACTTAGAGCGAAATGATTCTAAATCAAAAAGGCATTCCTTTTGAACTGTCATACTAATGTGGAAAAAATTACTTCCCTGTCACTTTTCCTTGATAAGTAATTGAATCTTTTCTAGGTTTCATTTTACCCTGGTGTATTCGCCTCCAAAAATTCACAGATTCTAGACTTGAGTTATAAAAAGCCATATAGAATTTAAGTGTATACTGTATACCTGTGTTTCATTAACAAGTAATCCGTGAGTTGTCTATAAATAACGCTGAGTCAATAAGCGGTTAACAGTGCCGAAATTGAAAATACTATTGCATTGGATTGGCACGGCACTTATTTAAGGAGGGAAATATAAAGGTTGCTTGATGAGTACCAAGAGACTTTTCTGCTCTAACAAGAGGTGTGATATCAGTTAAACTGTTTGCTCCTTGACAAGCTGGGGGAAGGGTGTGTGTGTTTCAAACAGAGCTTGACACCATTTTAACCCAGCCTGGAAATTAGCTTGAGAATTTTTATTAGCTCCCTTTTTTAAAAAAAACCACACACACACCCCAAAACAACACATCCCAGCCAGCACTTTAAAGCCTTAAAATGCCAGCCTTTGCAAATCACCCAGCTCCCTGTCTCCTGGCTGCATACATGCTACAGACCTAGCATCATCTCCAAATCTTGTATTAAACATTCCTTTACAAATCTATTCGCTCCAAGGGTCCTGTGCAGGCAGCCTACAGGATTCTGCAGTGCTATCTCTCCAGCTTATTTCACTTTTGTAACTTGCCTAATCCTGATCTGTCTTCTGGGCCCAGCACATTGGACAGGCTATACACATTTGACAGGCTTCCCTGTGGCAGACATACGCACCAAACAAACAGTATGAGGGTGGGGCTGGCATGGGATTTGATCTGAAGTTGGGAATGGGCCTACTCCATGTGTCCCCCTCCATGCGAAGCTACTTGCATGGAAAATATACCAACTGAATTGGATGAAGGCGTGCCTATCTCCATTCGTCAGATTCATGTGTGCAATCTGTACTTCTTCCACTCCCTTTGAGTCTTCTTATTGTATTCCAGGCCTCTAAGAATCCATGAAGCATTAATACACTACTTCTCACAAGGTGGAGGAGGCTTATCTGGTTTTGTCTGGTGATGTCCAACTATATCTATGTATTTTGTTTCAACTCTGGCAGAAGGATCAGTGTAGACATGGAATATGCTGAGAATAAGTGCCCAGAAGGCTATTTCAGTAGACAAGGCTGGATCCTGGAGCAGAAGAAGAATGGGAAGTGGAGATATGGTACAACCAACCAAGAGCATTTTATAGGTCTTATATGGGCAACCAAACTCACAATCACCCTTCTCCTGCAGGGAAAATGGGTTACAATTTATCAGTCACAAGTCAGGTTCAGCTTATTGTGTTACTACAGCTGAAGGTGTTACTATCACAGCAAGAAGACTATGTAGGACCATCTGTTTAGGGTGGCTAGAACTACTTTCTCCACACCGGTCTGTTGTGCAGGGCTGAGGATGACTTAAACACATTTGCAGAGTTCCCAAAAAGTAGACCAGAGGCAATTGCACTTCATCCAACAGAGCTTTATTTGCTACTAAAGGCAAATGAGGATAAATGGTCACAAATCCAATTCAGGACTGGCACAGTCCATAAGACATTCAGTTGCAGCAGACTTATCATAAACTAACTTACAAGAACTTAATAAAATAGTTAGCATGACCTTGACAGAAAGGCTAACAGAACCAGTTTAAACCAGCTGTACTCAGCTTCCCAGAAGGTATAACCCAAACATCATGAACCTTCTGCCTGTTTCTTTCACATAGAAAGAAACCTTTCCAGAACACTCTTGAATTAAGCAGAATAGGAAAGATCTCTACACATCAGATCAATACTTTCTGTGATGCTTGTATGTCATGTTCTTTTAATAGTGTTTGCAGATGCACTGGAATGATCTCTAATTAGTAAGCAGTATCCAGAATTCAAATATGACCTTTGGTTAAATAGGTTCTATAAGAAGAGAAGACTCCCTGGAAAAGACCCTGATGTTGGGAAAGACTGAGGGCACAAGGAGAAGGCAGATGACAGAGGACAAGATGGTTGGACAGGGTTCTCGAAGCAACTAACATGAGTTTGACCAAACTGCGGGAGGCAGTGGAAGACAGGAGTGCTTGGAGTGATTTGGTCCATGGGGTCACGAAGAGTTGGACACGACTAAACGACTAAACAACAACAACAACAACAATAATGTGTGTTGGGTTGGTGCCACACCAGGTTCCATGTTCTAGTACATTTTCAAAGTTAAGCTTTGAATATCAGATACAGTGGTGCCTCGCAAGACGAAAAGAATTCGTTCCGCGAGTCTTTTCGTCTTGCGATGCTTTTCGTCTTGCGAAGCACGGTCCGTCGCAACTGCACCTCTTCAAGCGGCTTTTAAAAAAAAGTGCAAGACGTTTTCATCTTGCGAAGCAAGCCCATAGGGAAATTCGTCTAGCGAAGCAACGCAAAAACGGAAAACACTTTCGTCTAGCGTCTTGCGAGGCATTCGTCTTGCGGGGCACCACTGTATATGAATATGGAAAATTTTACATTCTACAATTAAAGCATCTAGGAAATAAATTGTGCAAAGCTTTATAGAGATTAGTTGTAGTTGTGATCAAAACCAGTGGGAGGTTGGGTGTAAAATAGTAAAGTTTTGATTATTGTTTGGGAAGAATGTGTTACGATTCAACCTAATCAGGAATCTAGTATCTATTTCAAAGACAAAAAAAAATCCTTCAAATTTTAGAACAATTACCTTGATACAGCAGGAAAATTAGCAGTAGTTTAGATAATATATGAACCAACTGGGGTTGTGAAAAAGCAATAAATTTTCTCTATAGCAGTAAGGGTTTGAATTTTAATGCTCACTAAACTTTTAAACAACTCTGATGTCTCATAATGGAAGATCTACTATTTCTTTTTCTTCCTTTAGTACTTTTTAAAGTGCCCTACCCCCTTTGTAATATTTATGTGTCTGAGGTAAGTCTGCACATATTTTTTTCAGACTGAGAGCTGCACCTCACTTTCAGGGGCCCCATGCTTGTGGCGGCTGTGGCCAGAGGCAGAGGAAGATGGAGCAGTGGATGTGACTCTTAGCTTTGTATGGCAGGCCACTTTACAGCTCTGCAAAAGTCCCAAGTTTCCACATAAACATATCTCCCCTTCCTTCATCCATGCCACCTTAAATTCCAAGGACACATTCCAGTCAGACAAAAACACTGAAGAAGGCCAGCCTATGCAGTGCGGGGCAGGGTGGAGGCTGATACACTTGCCCCAGGTCTCAGATGGCTAAAATATAATTAATAATAATAATAATAATAATAATAATAATAATAATAATAATTTATTTTTTATAGACCACCCATCTGGCGGAGTTTCCCCAACCACTCTGGGCAGCTCCCAACAGAATATTAAACAATAAAACTTCAAACATTTAAAATGACCATCATAAGTGCAGGTAAGAAAAAATAATAATCTTAATTTTTATCATCTACAATACTTTCTTATTTATTTTATAGTACAGTACATTGATTATTGCTTTTATTTTATGGATCCATGGTCTCGTTAGATAGTAAAATTCATGTTAAATTACTGTTTTAGGGGTTGATTTTAGAAGCCTGGAACGGATTAATCCGTTTTGCATTACTTTCTATGGGAAAGCGTGCCTTGGTTTTGGAACACTTTGGTTTTGGAATGGGCTTCCGGAACAGATTAAGTTTGATAACCAAGCTGCCACTGTTTTATTTATTTGTTTCTTTGTTTGTTTCTTGTTATTATTAGTTTGGCAGGTGCCTGGCAATGCTGAACCCTGTGCCAGCTCTATCTGGCTAGGCAACTAGTTTATCTTTACATATAAGTTACAAAGTATTGTATGATATAGGATCAACTTTCAATGAGCAGCATGAAGCAGAGGAATTATAGAAGCAGAAGAAGCTGGTACTGGGATGGGCATTGTTGTAGGAATAGATCCTTTCCGTAGATTGCTTCTGAGAGCTGAAGACACGTCCATGGGTTAATTTTCACTCACCATCGCCTGCATCATCAACATCATCATCAGCAGTCATTATCATAATGTCATGGACTATCAGCAGCAATTAATATCTAGAGAATATTGCCAGTTTGTATAGCCTGCCATTGTGCATATGGTTATTCTAATTGCCATTTGTGGCAAGGAAAGCAATCCGTAAAATATTTCATTGCTCCAGATATAAGGACACATCTTATTATAATCTTTATTGCTCAATCAGAATGGTTTTAAGCTAAGAATGGCTTTTAAAGAGAGCTCAGATGAGATCTTTAGTTCAAATAATGATTTGTCTTTTTGTGATTTAGGTTTGCTGGATGCCATATGGGAAATATGGTGGACTGAAGAACTTGACAGGGGAAAAGCATGCATTAGGCTCTCCTGCTGTTGTTTGGCTTTTGAAAGGAATGGTGCGTAGAATGAAGCATTAACTTTTTGGTCCATTTATTTAGTAGATTTATTACTAAGCATAAACCATTTATTTTTAAATAGATACTAGAGCTCAAAGAGCTCAGTTTCTTTCTGGCAAAACATACTACTTAGCATAGCTTTATGAGGACAAGAAATGCTAGCACAGCATGGGATAGGCATTCTTCTAAATGCAGGTTAAAATATGCTAATAACTGCAAATACTATTCTACTATTAGTGCATCTACAGAATTATGCTCTGCATTTATATAGAATAATTAGAAGATGTTTATAACTAAAAATAAAAATGCAAGGGTTTTTTTTTTTCTTTTAAGAATAAGGTCAACCATGATCAGAGTTTGGTGTCTTAATTCCACATTTTTAATTGAACACAAACTAATATTAAGGACCCTGGAGCAAGTTATTATTATGGTGCTGCATTGTCTCACTTGGCACACAAATTAGCCAAAATATCATTGGATGAATAATGAGAGGCAATTAAGTGTATTGCTTTGTTTCAAAATAATACAAATATGAAGGCACCAAGTCCCTTTAAACTTGTAAAAGTGAGATTATTTCTGTCATGTTTTTTAAAATTACTTTTTCCGTGTGGCAAGCTGAAGGAGAGAGCGAAAAAACTGGTTTAATTCAAATGAGGTCACAGCCGCTACTGAGAGGGGTCATGATTTACTGGTGTGTGCACACTGGGATGTTAGTACAAGTTTTTCAGAGCAGCCAGGGCTGGCCCAAGACACTTTGCTGCCTGAGGCAAAACAACAAATGGTGCCCCTCTTCACAAGTTGAAATACATAGTACCGAAGGCCATTCAAATTATTTTGGGACTTGAGGCAAAAAGTGTAGCAAAACCCTTGCCTGCTCTCAATCTTGGTAGTAAAAAAAATACATCAATAATAAACAAGTAACACTTTGCTGCTCTTTTGTGACACCCAGAATCTGTTGTCTGACACAATGGCTGCACTCTGCCTACTGAGGGCAGGCTTCAATGGGCCTCCATCTCAGAATTTCTTATATGAGCCCTAGAGCATTCATTCACTTCAGGGTATTCTGGGTAATCTGATGGGGACCACATGCCAGTAATGGACACAGCCAAAGGCAAAAGTGGGCAGAAGAATAGATGTCTATCTCTATACAGTTGTCTAGTTTCTACAGCCATTCACATGCTCCTCTCTGTCCTCTATCAAGGCAGGCAAGAAGCTTTATCAAAAGTATATGATCCATTCCAGCCAGAGGGCAAAGGAGGAGAATGTTTGGCATGGAGAAAGTCATATAGTGAGGTCACAAAGACCACATTTCCTCTCCAAACCTGGGGCTCCCCATCCCAGCCCTTGGAAGTCAGGGATGTTTCTTCAATCCATAGTTTCTCTAGAGCTGTCCCTTACAACAATGGCCCAATTTCCTGTACTTGTCTCACCACTTGGCTCCTCTCTCCTTTTTATCAGTCGTCCTCCTTGTCTTTTCTCCTTTTGCTCTTCTCCTTGCTCTGCTGTGTCAAGTGCTCGAGTTCAGCGCTCTCCCTTCTTCCACTGAACTGTCTTGCTCCTCTGCATCCATAAAACAATTGCTTCAGGGCTGGCGCCAGGGTCTGAAGACCATTGCTATTGTTGCAGCCCCCAAGCAGTGTTCGCGGTTGTTGCAGCAGTTCCCACCCAATGCTTTATCCACCACCACTACCTGCTACTAAGCTTGGGGATGCACAGAACAATGGACAGGTTGCGGTGTATTTGAATGGAAGTGAAGCTTTGCTCCCATCTATGGTGGCAGCACCAGAAGGGCACCATATTGGCTACTGCTGTCCTTTCCCACTGTCACTCCCCACTTGGGAGTCAAATTCAATTTGGTTCTTATTTAAGGGCAAATCAACACTTTATGGAGAAAAAGAATGAGATAAAAAAACCATCCTTTTAATCACTCATTTATCCAAAATTTTGTCATGCAGTTCTCCAACCAAGCAATGTTTTTTAAAATGCATATGTTTGAGTAAGGCATGCATCAGTATTAATATAATAATGAAGATAGCAAAGAAAATGCATAATGTTAAGGTCAAAACTGCACACACATAAAATGTATTTGCTAGGAGTGCTATTTTCACAAGGATTCTTTTTTTAAAAGAATAACACCCTCCCTCTAAAATTGCTGTAGAAACATGGATAAATGAATTTAGGATTGGAAAAAATGAAAAACCGAGAAAACCACCATTGACCAATCCTTCCAACCCTGTTCCTTGCAAACTAGCATTCAGTGGCATACTGTCTCGGAATCTAAAGATGCCAGGGCTGTCTTTAGCATATGCACCGCTGGGGTGCAAAGATCCACCCAGCAGCCCCAGATTTAGTTTAGCCCCCAAATAAACTTTTATTATGCTTATGTCAGACACTATGCTTACGCCTTATCTCTTGTTGAAGGGAGGAAAAAGAAACAAACTTTTTTATTTGCTCATTTATTTACAACACCACCACACTTAAACTTATAAGTATTGTTTAGGCACCTACTTAGGAGAAACATCAGTCGTGTCAAAGTTGCCGCTGACTCTGCTGCCACATTGCAGCTCAATACAATACATAACACAATATTTTGATGTAAGAGTTAATTTCGCATGCACGGCGCCATTGAGAATGACAAGCACGGTCGTTGAGTCTGACAAGCACCACCGCTGGCGTGGCGCATCTTTGGTAAATGAGCACACAAAGTCGAAAGTCCTTTAGTGAAACAGTAGGTATACATTTCAGTAATAACTAGGTATATATGTATTTTGTTTCTCTAGCTTGATCAAAATTATTTATTATTTCATAACAGGTGGACAGTTAAGAGCTTAGGCGGCTTCAGCGACGGGCACCTGGTATCCCCCAGAATTTGGCACCCGGGTGCCCCGCACCCCTTGCTCCCCTGTGTAAAGACGGCCCTGAAAGATGCAGTAATTACGATGTGAAAAATGTGTGTGGCTTTTCTTTTTCAGGACTGTCTGTTCCGACATGCTTAGTGCATAAGAATTGAGTGCTCTACTATTAATCTTCCCCACTCCATTGCGAGATTCAGTGATTCCTATCAGGTACTGAAGGAACACCACCCACTAGGAGTCACATTTGCATGCTCCGCTGAAAAAGGTCTGCCTTGTTATGAGTGCTTGAGTACCTGCTGTGAAGCAGAGGTGAGGAGACTTTAACCACCTGCATGTGTTCAGACTCTAAAAAGGCTTGAGAGACAGTTGTTGTGCATACTATCAAAATAATTGAAACAATAAGGAGGCTCTCTAGACAATGACCTCTTGTTGCAATGTCACTGATTTCTAGTCTCAGAAAACGAGTAAGAGCAATTCACTTACCTCCAGAAGCCTTTCCCCTGCCTAAGTGTCCATTATCTATACCTATGTTAGAAATGGCATTTTAAATATTCAAAAAGTCATCTTTCTTTTTTTTTTTACCTTAACATGGTATATTTAAGATTCGCTCACACATTAGGCCAGATCACACCATTGCTTTGCAGCCAAGCCCCTCATGAAGTCTGAAAGGAAGGTTGTTTTTTTGTGTTGGCAAATAATCCGGACGGCACCAGTTCACCCAGAGAGACAGTGACATGTTGCTGAGTCCAGATCTTGCAAAAGGTCTATTTATCCTGCCCTCAGATTAACACCAGACCCTGACTTGGCTTGAGCAATGCCTGATTTTGGCTAAACTGCTGCTAGGAAAAATAATGTTTTGAAAGTGACTGGTGCCAGTTTGAATTTGCATGGGTGTCCGAATCCTTTCATTCCAAGGAACAATCTGCATATGAACATCCTCCAAAACACAGCTTCTGCAGACCTGATTCCAGAATGAAAATAGCAATGGATATATGCAGAGGCAGTTCTTAAGATACCAACCCTTGTTCCCCCCGAAGGCTCTTCATAGATGATGTGCCATATATTATAAGTTCAAGAAAGAAGATATGAGCATATGGGGCTTCCAGCCCTCCTGGTTGCATTTCCATGCATTTTTGTTTCCTTGGCATAGATTAGGGTGGAAATGATAGTTCAAACCCTCCCAACACACCTATCAAGTGATAACCAATTAAAAAACACATCTGAGTTCGCTATTTCCTCTTATTCATTTGCTGCTTTATTTATACTTCTCCAATGCAGTGATATTGCTGCTTGCGATTTTATCATAATGGAACAAATTTTGAAAAATAAAGCAAAGTCCCTCTAAAGCACTCAGCTTTTTTGAATCAGCCCAAAACAACCTTTGCCAGTAATTTTAAGGAGAAAAGTACTCTCCTACTTTTGCTGGATGTTTTGAAATGAACAGATCAGTTTCACATGATGACGGCTTTATTATTTCTCTTCCATTCATTTATTTCTATATGGCATTTCTCATGTTTATTTTTTATTACTCATTCTAGCTGTCTTTTTCCAGTGATTTTCAGAAATATTTATGTGGGCTGCTTCTGTGACTAATTTGGACAAAGAACATTTTTATTGGACCTCATAATTATTTTTTAAAGCAATTGCACTGTTATTAAGGAAGATCAAAGAAGGGTCTATTTTGTTTGTTGTCAGTGTTCCATTGACATTTAGAATTAGTCTTTCCAAAAGTAAAATGCATTTGAAATTAAAGAAATAACTTCCCTGGTTTGTTTAGGGTTCTTTTTTCTCTGGTGTGGTTCTTTTCCCTTGTAACAAGTTTCCTTTAAGGCTGAGGGCATTCAAGGTTTCTTATCAGTTCTCCTTTAAACATTATGAGCCAAATAGCATCTTAAAAGCCTTCATCAGCATTAGGAGCAATAAACGGTTACAGCTTCTTGTGGAGAGATCTACGAGGGATAGCCTGAGATGGAGACAGAATTTCTCTTACAGATGCATAAAGCACAGTTGGGAGTGTCAACTGTCTCTGTTATTAGAATGAGTTGTGTTTTTCTCCTCACTATGAACCTGAAATGGGAAATGGACTGAAAAGGAAGAGAGTAATATTGTTGATTAATTCATGCCCTTAAGGTGCAGTGCAAAGGCAGCTATTTGGACTAGGCAGCAAATGAAATAAGGATATGGATAAATGCTCTTTTGGATAGGCATAAGTACCCAGCATAGTGGATGAGGGAGAATGCTCAAGGAGCACAGGACTTATAGGAGGGATCACCAATGAGATGCCTGTGGGCACATATGTGCTCCCAGAGGCCTTCCTTGGTGCCCACAGTGTTCCCTCCTCTGTTGAAATTAGTCTTGAAAGAAGCATTCTATTGCAGCCAATCGAATAGGTTGCAGTGAGCATGGGGTTGCTGTATGTATTTATATGTGACACTACATGTAGCATCAAATTGTATCTTCAGCCTGCCTAAATATTGAAGTAGTTCTGATCAGTGTTCCATATCTGCAATTAGTGGCTGGTTAGGGGGACTATAGTCTAGAGTAGAAGGGAGCTAGGGTGGTGTAGTGGTTAAGAACGGTGGACTCATAATCAGGTGAACCCAGTTTGCTTCCCCACTCCTCCACATGCAGCTGCTGTACCTTGGGCTGGTCACACTTCTCTGAAGTCTCTCAGCCTCACTCACCTCACAGACTGTTTGTTGTGGGGGAGGAAGGGAAAGGAGATTGTTAACCGCTTTGAGACTACTTAAGGGGAGTGAAAGGCAGGATATCAAATCCAAACTCCTCCCCCCTCCCCCTCCTAGTTGTGTAGTGTTCACATCAAGCAAGCATAAACACCAGGCCCCTCAAAGGCACCCTGCAGATTTCCTTCATATTTTTTCTTGTCACCATTCTTGAGACTCTGCTTTTATAGGAGTAAACCGGAGCAAGATGCACTGCTTTCAGATTAGCATCCAGCTTCATAGGCATGATAATGGTGAGGCTCTTCAACTGCAATGAAGTTCTGAGTTGGAAACTCAACCATTTATTTCACTCTTGACTTTTGGGTTGTGACACTAATTTGTTACAAGGTCATCCTTTTATTTCTGCCACAATAGCAGTGCTGCACGCCATTCTCTTCAGACGTTTCTCTCGATCTTCAAAGCTTTCTGTCTACTCCTGCAGCTTTTCAACTTAACCTCTAAGGATCAGTGTTGTTTTCAGTAGGTACAGATTCTTCTTCACATTAGATGTCAGTCTGTCTATGATCAATGAGTCTGATTAACGGTTCTGCTAACATCAGGAGTATTAGTGAGAGTATCAGCTAGCAAAACCAAAAGCCCAAATTGCTCCTTTGAGGAAACAAAGAAAGCTATTCTCCTAAGTTCTGAAAGAACATAAAATGTATATGTCAATGACGTTAGAATTGTGTTGAAAAGATTGGACATGGATTTGGTCCATAAAAGTTCAAATCCTTCGGTTCATAGTATCTGCATCAGTCATCATGGGGGCATAATGCCAAACTATAGTTGACTATTCTGCCTGAACTGAGCCTTTGGATTTGAACACCAAAACATATTTTTACTTATTATATTAGTGGAAAATATATGAAAATTGGCCTCTCCTTTCTAACATTTTAGCATTTCTGATGCTAAAAGCAGGTATTGTACAAAAGATACTATTTGCATATCTTACAATCTAGGTTAGATGTTTCTGTGGAAGAACCTTCCCATCACATAAACCTAGCTGAAAATTTGGAATTCTGTAATGTATCTCTTTAGCAGGTCTCGCTAGAATAAGCGCAACAGCCATATAAATTGTAGCAAATCTATGTGAAATACATGAAGGAATCTTAAATTACTGTAGAACTCTCTCTCTTTCTTGCCATTGGCTATTTAAATATTTCTTCTCCAGCTCCAAAGGGGAGATGAATAAACCGATGATAGCAAGACTGTGCCTGCAGCTGTGTGTCTGCAGAGACTTACTTGAACTTCTGCAAATGCACAAGGCAAGTACTTAAAATAACATTAACCCCTGCCCCAACACATTGGCATGTCAAAATTTGCATGAATCCTTTACTAGAACATCCCTAGGAAGCAACAATTGATGGCTACATATTATTTCTTTCCCCCAAGATTCATTTACCTAGAAGAATTGTGTTTCACTCACTTTTATAATCAGCACGGGATCTAAAGCAGAAAAGATTAAAATAAGCAGTGATAAATGCACCTTTCTATCCTGCTGATATTATTAACATGTTATTAGCATTGTATAGGGTAAGCATATTAGATGCAGCAGGCATGTAGTTCCCACTTACTTGAGAGAGAGAGATTTCTAAGTTATTTGAAAATACAATTGCAGATTTCCCAGCTGTTGGTATTCATATGACAACCTGCTCTAACACTTGTTATTTCTGATTCCCATGTTGATCTCTTACAGGGTTTTACTTAATTGTTCACAATATTTTTATATTGGGGACAATTAAGTAAAACCCTTTACTTAATTACACTTTCCATTTCTAAGTTGGAAATAGAGTAGTTGTTTTGGAAGACGATCATCAGGCATCCGCACAACATGGCCAGTCCAACAAAGTTGATGTTGAAGAATTATTGCTTTGACATTGGTGATATTTGCTTCTTCCAGTACACTGACATTAGTTCCCCTGTCTTCCCAAGTGATGTGTAAAATTTGTTCCCCTCCAGTAAAAACTACTGGAGGGGCACAGAGTCCATCACTGCTTACACACTTGTGTAGAGCTGCCTCTGCCTCCATTGCCCAACCCAGTCATTTTCTGGTTGCACCGTGTATGGCGATCTGCACCTTCATACATTCCTGCTAATCTGTCTTGTTATCTGTGCAGTTCAACTTTACCCTCCCCACTTTCATACACTGCATTTGGTGCTATGTTGCAGAGCAGCTTGCCTTCCTTAGGCAATTTATCTTCTGATAGTTGCATGCTCGCAAGACCCCTAGCATATGCTCAATGCAAGCATGTGATCAAAGTGACCTACCTTAAAATAATATTAATTATAAAGCAGAAATCAATGGGTCCATTTCAGAGTGCAAAAATCTTTGGGAGAGTGAGAAATTCTACCAAATAGTTGACATAACCTTTGTTGAAATTATAGGCTGTATTATGAAAAGTGGCACCAGATTTCCAATGAATCAGCATCAGAAATGTGAAACCGGGCCATATTAAATGTTGGATGAAATTCAGGATAGGGGAATTACTACATTTTAAAATACTTGGATGGAAATATGAAATTGAAAAGCTTTTCTGATTAAGTGTGAAAGATATTTGGTCTATAAAAGTTCTTAATAAACCCGAAATGTAATTTTTGTATTATTAGATTAAAGACAGAATGAAACTCTAACTGACCCATTCTTTTCTTATGTAATTGGAAAGGAATGTGCATGAATGATACTATCTGATATATCAAAGATTAATGTGGGAAACAGTAAAAGTAAAATCCATTCAGCCATAATAATAATAATAATAATAATAATAATAATAATAATAATAGGTTTGATGAGTTACATCAGAGAGAAAAATACACACCTGCTTTTCTGTAAAAATCCAGAATGTCTTGCCCACATTGGCAAAGAGGGATCTGCTT
The DNA here is from genome assembly GCF_965112155.1 of Podarcis liolepis. Lineage (NCBI taxonomy): Eukaryota > Metazoa > Chordata > Lepidosauria > Squamata > Lacertidae > Podarcis > Podarcis liolepis. Next base: position 25,576,916 of record NC_139565.1, read on the forward strand.
TTTAAAAAAATGACCACAGAAAGACATGTTGAGAACATCTGGCTGTGTTATATGTAAATGGCTCCCATTCCAGGCAAAATAAAATAAAAGGAACAGGTGCTAGAGGTGGAGAAGTCTGTCAGTTTTGGTTTCTCCCAGTTTCTCATTTTTCCAGTCTTAAATTTGGGTCTCCGTGTTACCATATCCTCCCAATGTCCACATTTTTGCATGCAATGTTCTCTAATATACACATTTTTTGAAAAGCATTTTTCTTTAATGTAATGCAGTTTTGTATGTTATTTTCCTCAATACCTGCATTTTTATGTACACTATACACTAGTATGTCCATTTTTGTGCACTTTACTTAGCTGGAGAATGGTATTGCAAAGATCTGAGATGTGCTAATTGTAATAAGATGGCTGTGTTTCTGTTTGTGTTTTGTCTCAGAATGTGCAAATTAGTTTGTTTTTAAAGGCAAGCAGAACCGAATTCGCTCCCTTTTCTTAGACAGTCATCATTTCTATAACACAGACTTAAACTAATTTAATAGATTTTTCATCTCTCTAAAGAATCCTGAAAATTACAGTTTGGTGAGATTACTAGAATGTGTAAAAAAAATAACCTCCGTATCCCTTGCCAAATTCCAATTCCAATGATTCTTTGGGGAAAACAGTAAAGTATTACTAGGGGAAACTGAATAGAAAGCCATTTGGAAAAGTGTGTCAACACAAATGTCCTCCTCCCCTTTTTTTGGCATGAAACAAAAAGCAAGTCTGGATTTATAGAAAGTAATATTCCTGAAGATATTTGTAGATAACAAATCTATGTGTAAATAACAACCTTGTTCTAAATTCCCAGTAGAGACTGCATCTTCCTGAGAATTTTTGGTACATTCCCAAGGCATTATTTAATATGCTGACTGTCAAAGTTAAGCATGCATTCTTGGAATCCAGTGCATAAATTGTATAAAATGTAAATTCCAATAAATCTATGCCCAGAACTAGAGCTAGAGGCTAGTTTAGACCCTGGTACAATGTGATTGGCTGCAGCAGATGTCTTGGTGCTCTAACAGACTCTTTTATCATTTAAGGGTTGTCATCATCTAATTTTCCAGCCAAATGTGTTCATGCAGTTATGATGTTCACATGGATAATGGAGAACTTCCTATTGCAGGGGTTGGGAACCTGTAGCCCAACAAATGCTGCTGGACTCCAGCTACGGAGCATTGGGAATGCTTCCTGAGCTGATGGTTGTTGGAGTCTAGAGGTTTTCTAACTCTAACTATGGATGCAGTCTAAAAGTAGTGAAAGAAATAGTCATTGTACCTTTGAACTAGCAAAGCAGCTCAAAAAAGATTAGAGATGGACCAATGCCATGGTTCACATTTATTTACCATGGGTTTTTTAAATACCACAATTAATAAAACCCTACAGACACCATACCACCAGCAGAAGATACACAGAAGAAGAAGAAGAAGAAGAAGAAGAAGAAGAAGAAGAAGAAGAAGAAGAAGAAGAAGAAGAAGAAGAAGAATAGTAGTAGTAGTAGTAGTAGTAGTAGTTTGGATTTGATATCCCGCTTTATCACTACCCTAAGGAGTCTCAAAGCGGCTAACAATCTCCTTCCCCTTCTTCCCCCACAACAAACACTTTGTGTGGTGAGTGAGGCTGAGACACTTCAGAGAAGTGTGACTAGCCCAAGGTCACCCAGCAGCTGCATGTGGAGGAATGGAGACGCGAACCTGGTTCACCAGATTACGAGTCCACCACTCTTAACCACTACACCACACTGTTGTACACAAACCACTGGTGTTTGATTGCCTGAAGTATGAAATTCTCAACTCTTTGACTTAATGTATCTTCATCCTAGCATAAATAATTGCAAAACGTAGCACAATGCGTCATTAACCTCATATTTTAATGATGCCACATTTTATGTATCTCCTTTGCTTCCCCCTTCACTTTGTGCATTTCTTTGATCAATCATACAGGCAAAGAGATTGATTGGCTATGCAAACTGGGGCTGGAGAAGAGAACAGTGATAGAGGAATGGAAAAATGTATCGACCCGTATCTGTGTGGGTAGACTAACAAAATATTTTAATTACTGTGGGTACATTTTTATTTTCCTTTTCATGGAAGTAACTGTGGCAAACATCCAAGACCTAGAGGCAATAGATGTTTGCTACTCTAGGACTTATTCTCACAGCCTGATCAATCCCTTCAGTCTCTCTCTGTACTCTTCCTGGCCCTCTGATTGATCAAATTATATCAGGCAAAGAAGAACAGATTGTTGTATATATGATACGCAAACATATCTGCATGATATGCTCAAAAGGCACATTAGCCCAAATAAATAATCTCTTGTGTCAAGTGTTGTAATTACCACTGCAGATGGTAATTTATCCTACAATTTACCTCAGGGTGAAATTCACCCCTTTATAGGGGGCCCGATCAAAGGCAGCAGAGAACATAAGCATCACTTAAGGGCTTAAGAATGAGGGTGAATAAGAATATGGACTATGTAGGGTACAGTCCTAATCACACTTACTAGGGTATAAGTGGGATTTATTTTCAGATAAACATGCACTGAACTGCATTGCCAAGGCATTTTTTCCCAGAGTTTCACCAAGAGAGAGAAATTGGTATGTTGCCCTTGAAAAATATTGATTCACGATGAATTTCAGTTGGGTTGTATTCTCAATTTTAGATAATCATATGCAGTAAAATATAAATCCACTATATCAGCTTGTCTTAGGTATTTTTATTAGTGTACCCTGAAGGCACAAACTATTTACAGAACACCAAAGAAACATAAAAGAGAGGACCTGCAAGACTGCAATTAGGGTGCACCCCATTAACAGTTCCGCATTCTAGGTACACCTACACATACACACAAAGCTCTCATGTGACCTCCATTGACTTCTCCTTGGAGGCAGCGCTGCATGGCCAAAGTTATCACCAATAAAACTGATGTGGAAGCCGTTGCATGTGTGGGAGCTACATGTATACTGGAACACCTTTTTGGGTGAGAAGCCCCTGGGTTAGGCGGATTGCAAAGTCTTCTACTGCACTATTGAGGTGTGGCCACGTCAGATATGATGGTTTGCATGACAATCATGTGGGCAACCCAGTAGCAATAATATGCGATAGCCTTCTAGTTTTCAGCGATTCTAGAGAGCATACCAGGAATCTGTTATTCATCTATCCACATGACAACCTTAATGGGAAAAGGGGAAATGAGAGTTATATTCTGTACAGTGGACACATCTGTTTTAATAACAAAATTAAGGCCTACACCGTAAACAAGGTGAATAGAATAAGGCAGACCATCTGTGTTGCTTATTGCTTTCCCCCTCATTATTTCAACATACCACATCATGCTGCTCCAGCTAAGTCCCTCATATTCTGTATTAATCTAAACTGGGAGCTCTTACTTCTCTAGCCACATGGAAATTAGAGAACAGAAAAGGATTTCCGTTTTCGTTGGTTTAGTACTTTTTGAGGTAAAACAGATATGAGGTCTCTTAGCACTACATAACAATCAGAACTGAATTTTAAACAATCTCGGGATCTTCATCTCAGACCCTTGAAATCCAACTTTTCAAATTCTAGCTCTCCCCCTCTGACAGTTCCATTTCTAATGCCTATTATATCTCTGTTTATGCAGAAAACATACGAAAAGCTCTGTCACAAAAGTGACACTTTTACAGATTATCAAAGCAAATCTTTCAATTCCATGAGCTGTAACAACCCCTGGGTAAATTGCATTTAACTGTGTGTGAACCAAGTGCAAAAGGCTCCGGTTTTTTTTTCTCCCTCAGAAAGAGAGCTGAATCCTTTTAAGGCAGAAGTGGGGGAACTTTTCCAGCTCCAAGGCCACCATCCCTTTTATACACCCTTCAGAGGGTCATATGCCAATGACAGATGGAGCCAGGACAAATTTTTTTTAAAAAAAATAATGGGTCGAACAGTGTATGTGACTTTGTACAACCACACACAGAGAGATATCTTCATCCAGGCAGGCAAGAGGAATCACCACATTTCAAGGATATATTATCTGCAGCAATGCAAATGCTCCCATTAAGCATAACCACTTCCACCTGACTACTCCCCAATTCCTCCTCTCTAGCTTTCTTCCCTCGCAATCACCAGAGGCTTAGAACACACACATACACTCTCTCTCTCTCTTTCACCCTCCACACCATCCACACAGAGAAATCTCCCTCCCCGCCTGCTTCTTGTTTCCCCAATGCCTCCGAGCCAGTTCCATCTGCTCTTCCTTAGTTCCTTCTCTTTCCCTGCTGCCCATCACTAGATGACTAGAACTATCATATTAACCCACACTCAATTGTTTCTCTCTCCACTCGTTGTCATATTGTCTTCCCAGAGCAACCTCATTCTCTCTGCTTCTGCCTTTAGAATCTTGAGAAACAGCTAGTGAAAAAAGAGTGATGATGTTCTTTCAATTCTATTCTATAGCAAGATAAAAACCACTACTGTATTAATTATAAAATCATGGTTCCGAAATGCGGTGCTGCATAGGGCTTGATGCTTTTCTATGTTATATGTTATATGTGTGTGTCAAACTAATTCTTTCTTTTAAAAGCCTGACAGTGCATGAGTAACTCACACATAAGCAGGTGATCAATGCAGGTGACAGTTGGATGTGACTGAAGATTGGGTGGGACCCACCAAATTCGGCAGATAAATCTGTTTAAACTGGATTAATTCTCCATTCCTAATAACAATCTCTGATAATAGCTATGAAGGCAGGGAGGGGAGGTTAATTAGCTGAGCCATCACATTCCTTTAGAGTAAGAGGTTCTCTGAGCATATCGCTTATGTTACCGTCTCTGAAACTTCTTCTTCTAAAGAAAGTTATTATCATTTTGCTTTTGAGACAAATCAGACATGGTAAGGAATGTGACACATAGTATTTATCTAAAACTGCTAAGTAATACAAAAGTTGCTTATTAGGAAAGATAGTTATTATAGAGAAGTGCATACCAGCTTAGCAAACACTTATCTTCCTTATATCTCTTGCCTCTCAACTGCTCAGAGGATCAACAATCTGACTGGCTGGTAACCATCTGTTTCCTGTTGGCTAGAACACTTGGGAAATTTGTTAGTTGATTGGTTTCTCTCCTGCATTCCTATAGACTGTCCCAATTTAGACAGCGTTTACAACCTCTCTAGCACCCTCCTTATGCCTATAATTAGTACTGTCACGCTCCATTTGCCTCTGCCCACTGACTCCTATACACCATGTTTAATTTGCACTCTGGTGCATAACAGAATGCACACAGCCTCTCTCCTATTGCCGAGTCGAATGTGTGGTTGAAAGCCTTGTATTTATACTGAGAACAGAAGGGTAAGGCAGAGGAATTTGTCAGAGTAAAAATGAAGAAAATACTCAGTAGCAGAAAGAGTTAGTAGGAAAGCTAGTTGTCAGATGGAAGTGGAAAAATAGATGATCATGCACTAAAGAGCAGAGTGCCTTATGAAATATTTAGCGCATCAAATAATAGCATGCCTTTGAAAACCTCTAGTGTTTCCAAAGATAGGAACACCTATGCGATATTCAATATTTTGACTTTCTGGAAATGATGTCAAATCTTTCAGGTTTCTCAAAAAAACCTGAAGCAAGTCAGGTATCGTTTCAAGTGCTTTGAAACCTGATATTCACTAGTGCTGATTCAAGACCCTTAAGAATGAATCAACAATGATTTCGTTTTAAGAGGAGCAACACAATTTGTTGAAAAAGTCAAAGGATTTGCAGACAGCACTTCTGTACAAACTAATTCTCAAAAATGTGAGTTCCTATTGGGGATGGATGTCTGTCAAATTCTCTCAGATTCTCATTTTTCCAATCTTAATTTCGGTTCTTTGCATTTCTCCATCAATTGGCAATGTATATCTATTTTTAAAATCCGCATGGATTTGCCAGGATTTTGTGCAAATTTCAACACAGTTTTTTTTTTTTTGCATGTAACTTTGACTAATATATTCACCTTTGCAAACAGATCCCCCAAAGCTAATGCAAAAAAACCAGAACTGCCACTTACTTCACAGTATCCCTCTTACCCCATTTAAACTTGATTATTTTTTTTTAATTTAGCCCCCATAATATGCTTATCCTGCTGGCATGTCCAGGCAAGACTGAGCTAGATGGACCATTTATCATATCTTACTCACTAGAATGTATATTATTTACCTTAATGTTTATACTTAATATTCCTGTGATCTTTACATATTCCACAGATATCCAACTAATAGGCCTCTAGGCCCTATGGAGCCTCACCTACCTTTCCCAACTAACCATCAACTCGGTGGCAGGGAAAAGATAGTTGTTTCTGCAGCATGTTATGAACTAAGAGAAAATGATATGAAATTGATATATTAATGGTAAATACTGAGTAAATTGGCAAAGTTGTATAAATCTAAATCAAATAAGTGTTAGAAATGTAAAGAGAAAGAAGGTTCTTTTTATCATATGTAGTGGTCTTGTAAGGTTAAAGCTTATTGGGAAATGATATATAATGAAATGAAAAGGATGTTTAAAATAATGTTTGTAAAAACAAGCAAACCCAGAAGCTTTTCTTTTGGGAATTATAGGGACAGAAATACCTAAACTGTATAGAAACTTATTCATGTATGCTACTACAGTGGCAAGAATGTTACTTGCCCCAAAATGGAAAGAAGCAGAAGTCCCAGCAAAGGAAGAATGGATACAAAAACTTATGGAATATGCAGAAATGGCAAAACTTAGCTGAAAACTAAGAAATCAAGATAATAAACTTTTTATAAAAGAATGGAAATGGTTTATTGAATATTTACAGATAAACTGTAAACCGATAAGAACATTGGCAGGATCATTGTAATAACCTGCAGTTTCATAAGAGTATATATTTAAAGTAGATGAATAAATGAGCAAATTAAGTTAATTTGGATATGCAGAAAAAATCGATGCCACTAATAACCCCAATAGCTACTTGGGGACAATGATCTTTTCCATATCTTTTCCATAATAATAAATTATTATTATTAGAGAACAACAACTATCAGACTTTTAGAAGACATCTGAAGGCAGCCCTGTTTAGGGAAGCTTTTAATGTTTTACAGTATTTTAATGTTTTTTTGGAAGCCGCCCAGAGTGGCTGGGGAAGCCCAGCCAGATGGGTGGTGTAATAATAATAATAATAATAATAATAATAATAATAATAATAATAATAATAATATATCGGGAGCACTAGTTGGTAAGTTTCACTTGCCAACCCCACCTGCCTGCTAGCCCTTTTCCCTTTATGCTTGACCAAACCCTCTCCCTTTACACCTCACCCATACACTCGCTTATCCCCGCGCTGCTCATTCGAACCTCCCATCACCTCCCAGCTTATCCAAGCCCCTCTGTTCCCGCCCCACCCTCTCTCCTCAAAGTTCACTCCCACCCCTTTTAATGGAGAGGAGATGCACTTCAGAGAGTCATTTGCCAAATTGGTCTCTGAAGCTCCTCCCATCTTCCTTTGAACATTGCTCCAGTGATGTTTAATGGATGGGAGGAAGCACTTCAGAAAGTGCTTTACCAAACCACTCTTTGAAGCATCTCCCACCTTCCTTTACACAACTTGCCTGGGACACCTGCCCCCCCCCCTGCTGCTAGCTTGTTCATCTGCCAGCTGTTTTGTCATCATGCTGTTGTTCCCATGACTGCCTATTAGCACCCACACAGACTGCAACATGATGAAAACGTCGCTGTTTTATTATATATTAAGATATTACACAAATCTTCTTGAAGGAGCTCAGTGTGGCAAACATATAAGTGATAAAAGAAAGGTTAATTCAATTTTGGGGTTTTTTTAAATCTAAAAACAATTAAACCTCTTAAAACAAACAAACAAAAAAGCTTCATCTTACATCTAGTAATTTTATGGTTGTCAGTAAGAGTATGTTTTTGTCATCAGATGCCTTTGTGCGTGTGAGAGTGAGACAGAGTGTGTGTTGTACATCTATAGTGGAATCTAGACACACATAAAAAAAAGCTGTGAAAATGCATTTTTAAAAATATATTGAATATGCCATAAGCTCACCTTCATCATCTAGTGTCACATTTGTATAAAACACACTTAAAACATCATATTTGCAGCTGTATAGCTGAGTCCTATATCTTAAAAAGATACTGGGGCATTTGACAGGAAAATGTGTGGAAGAAGACAATGGTATCTGAGTGTGACTGTGTATGAATTAGTGTGAATGTGAGTGCACTTGTCAAAAATATGTGTGCAAGTGTGAAACTGGGAGTGTATTAATGCCCCTGCTCACTATTACCACCAGTGCTGTCCACATTCACTAGCATGCAGCTCCTCAGTACCAGCCACGATTCAGGGGCAAAAACATTTCCCCATATAACTGATGTAATATGTTCTTAATATCCTATTGATCCTTGATCCAAGGACGTGTGTGCTTACAGATAGACACATAGTCTCAACTGTGCCCAGTGATCCTTATTCAGTTCACAGGAAGTGTATGGCAGATATTGTCAGCTGCTGTTACAACAAGAAATCATGATTTTACAGGTACTATCAGTGCAGAATGGGAGGGAATATTGAGGATTTTACAAAGTTTGTAAGGGACACTGTGGTAAAATTATGATTATTATAGAATAGAGAGCAAAACTAAAAACCAATCCCACATTTTCCAACTTTTCAATTTCTTTTTCAAACTACTGAAATTATTTCCTTGGCTATAATGCACTCTGAATTTTGGTTCCACTGACATGCATTCCTCTTAGAGAATTCTAAGTAGTCTGAAAAACCTCGCTTCTTCCTCTCTGCTTCACCTCGACATAAATCATTTCATTTTTAGATCCATTATGCAAAAGTCAAAAAAGTGTCTCCATTTTTAATAAGTTAGATGAACTGCAATTCAGTTTTATGAAAAGTAATGGAGTGAGAGGCTCTTCAGCCTTGTTAATTGGGTTAAGTCAATTCAGCCTTCCATCCAAGCCAAGATATTCATTAGGAGAAATGCCACCCAACGTTACAGAGCAGCGAAGTCAAAGAGGATAACTTTCACATTGGTGCTGCATAATAACATCTAATCTACATTAAAATCATCATTTAAAATTAGAAATAAGATGTGTGTAAGAGCCAATAAGTGCAGCACTCAGTGCATCTGAATTAATGTCCTATCTCAAGGTCCATAGACAAACATAACTGAGCATCATGATGAATCAAGCTGTTTCACTCAGGGCTTAGGAACTGCAAGTGGGAACGCATTTCATAGGCCCATTGCATTGCTGCAGGAGTAGACTGTGGTCTACTGTTGGTCAGCAGTAACTGGTTGTTAGGATTTTTATGAAAAACTCTGACTCCAGTCTCACCCAGCAAGGCACTTCATGTGTTTTACGCAAGAGTGCATCCAGATTACTTAACACAGATTAATTATGGTTTAACTATTAAGCAATAGTTAGCACGTGGCCCTGTTTTGTAGATGCAAAACACATTGCTCAGCCATGGGGGTTCTAACAAAACCAAGACAGATCACACAAGAAGACTGAAACCATTCACCAGTTATTTTTTGTGGGCTAGATTGAGGTTGCTTTAAAGCAGTGCCATCCAAACCTTGGTGTCCAGCTGCTTTTGGACTACAACTCCCATCATCCCTAGCTGGCAAGACCAGTGGTCAGGGATGATAGGAACTGTAGTCCGAAAACAGCTGGAGACCCAAGTTTGGGAAACACTGTTTTCAAGGCTGCTCCATGAGGAAAACCAGCCATGTTGGAGAGGCAAAATCTGAGTTGGGCAGTTTTCTAGCTCACATTCTTAGTGATGGGGTATCTCTGTGCTGCAGAGTTGGTCTGCCAACAGGCCTGGTGCATAAAGCCTATATCCCCATAGAGCACATCCTTGGGGATATTCCATTCTGTGTACTTGACCAAGCCAGTGTAGACATCTCCGAGTCAGGGGTGTGAACATGCTGGGAATCTGGGCTTGGGAGTGCACACCTTGGTTTGAGACTGTCCTGTCAGTGTTTGAAAAAGAAAAAGGTTCTGACCTCCTTTGTCTGATTTGCCTGGTCCTCGGACCCAAGTCGGAACAAAGAGTCCTTAAGAAAGAGTACTTTGCAGAATGCTGCTTTTATTCTAAAATTCTTCTTCTCCAACAACGACCAACAGCTTTATACACATTAAAACAACCAGCTTTTAACCATCCAACCAACTCACCACACGAACAATCAATGACCACTCTCTCTCTCTCTCTCTATATATATAAGCATACAGTGGTACCTTGGGTTAAGTACTTAATTCGTTCCGGAGGTCTGTTCTTAACCTGAAACTGTTCTTAACCTGAAGCACCACTTTAGCTAATGGGGCCTCCTGCTGCCGCCACACCGCCGGAGCATGAATTCTGTTCTCATCCTGAAGCAAAGTTCTTAACCTGAAGCACTATTTCTGGGTTAGCGGAGTCTGTAACCTGAAGCGTATGTAACCTGAAGCGTATGTAACCTGCGGTACTACTGTATTTGGGTGAAAGCTTGCATGAGTCACGCAAGCTTTGCCAATTCATTGTAGGCCGCTGACTCATGCTGACTCAGTCCCTTTTGTATTAAAGAAACAGTGGCTAATTTTAAGCCATGACATGTCCTGCCACCTGATGTTCAAAATCTTCCTGGTGCGGTGCATTCCATAAAGCAGCATACTCAGCACACAAGCCTGGCAGATCTTCATCTTGGCTTTGGTTGTTAGCATCACATTCTCCCATACTCTTTTAGAGAGGCAATCCACTGCCATAGCTGCCTTGACATTAAGCACATCCAGCTTAGCATCAATGAACAGTTTGCTGGTTATGGTGGAATCCAGGTAGACAAAATCATCTACCATCTCAAGTGTGTGGTTACTGTGTGGAATGCTGGTGACATCCTGATCTTTGTTAGGCTGATGGTAAGGCCGAACTTCCTGCAGGCTTAGTGGTAGTAGTAGTAGTAGAAATAGTAGTTGCTGTCTGGAGTGGTGAGAAAATGATAAAATTACATGGATACACATTCAGTTGCATCTTGTTACAATATTTCTTCAGCTCACAAAGTTGGAAATGAAGTTAGCATACACAGAGATGGTAGAGATGGGGCTTGCAGGTGTGTCCCTCCCCATTTTAAGCCGACAGTTGTTCGCCCCACTGGCTGGATAGAGCTAATAGTAAAGTAGGTCCCTTTTTAAAATCCCAGATACAAGAATTGGGTTCTTGGTTGAAGAAAATATTAAGCCAATTGGTTTCCTATTTTAGGAAACTTTATGAAATTATTTACATTGTCAACTCTGTATGTAATGCAATTGTAATACCTGGCCATTCTGCTGCTGCTGCTGCTAGAGATTCAGTCTTGTGCCTCTCCACTTTGCAAGTTATACCACTTAGCAAAAAAAAAAAAAAAAAAGAATAAAGAAGATGTCTTGGCTCACTGAAATTTTCAAGGGAAGAAAAGATTCCACTTTTAAAATAACCTCAGTTGAATATGTGAAATGAGGTTCTTCAGAATTTATTTTTAGCAACGCTTGTTTGGTTTTTCCGGCCAGTGTTTAATATGTAATGCTGGGCAGAGAAATAAGAGGTATGGGCATGGATTAGAACCTTTTAAAGTGATTAGGAAACACTTCAGCCTTTGATAAGTGGGCTGCACTAGGTTCGACCTCTTGCATGGAAATAATAAACAATACCTGCTAACGGTTTCCAGGGAGGTTTATCAAAAGCTGCTGTTTTCACTAGACAAAATCAGGAGCCAAAAGCTGAAAAAATACTCAGTGCAACTTGAAATTGCTTTTATGGAGAGCAGAAGTTGTATGGAACCTGTTTCCAAGGCCACTAAACAAATTACTCTGCAGGTGGTTTGGGATGGACAAATCTTGTCAATTTCAGTTTCTCGTTTTTCCAATCTTAAATTTGGTTTAGCACATTTCCATATCAGTTTGATCTTTTTTTAAAAAAAAAAGTTGGCATTTTAGTTCTCCTACCATACACATTTTAATGCAATTTTGTAGGATCTGATGCCTTTTGACATGCTATTTTCACCAACATGTACATTTTGTGTACACTTGCCCTCAATGCAAGCAATGTTCCACCTAAACATTAGGAAGAACTTCCTGACAGTAAGAGCTGTTCGACAGTGGAATTTGCTGCCAAGGAGTGTGGTGGAGTCTCCTTCTTTGGAGGTCTTTAAGCAGAGGCTTGACAACCATATGTCAGGAGTGCTCTGATGGTGTTTCCTGCTTGGCAGGGGGTTGGACTCGATGGCCCTTGTGGTCTCTTCCAACTCTATGATTCTATGATTCTATGAATGTATGTGGATTTCAAATAACAGCTACATTTGGGTGTGTGTGTTTGTCAGCTTGCCAGCTGCACTTGTTGCTGCACTTAGCAGAAAAACACTCCCGGCAGCCAGCCATAAATTCCTTTCTTTATTTTCTTCAGACAAGATTACATGCCGAATAAACAAAGCGACCCGTCTCTCATGACGCGTTGCTCTAACTACTTTCTCTTTTCCCTCTCCCTCCAGACCAACAGAGCCAACGGCTCAGCCCCTTCCGTTTTCCCCTGTGACGTGGATCCCCTTCTCTCTGAAGCACCCCTTCCTCCCCAGACTCACTGTCCTCTTCCCTGTCTTCTGAGGAGGACTCAGTACTGATCAGTGGGGATCGTTCCCTGTATCCTCTAATTTTTTCCTCCCTTGCTGCCTGCAGTTCCCTGACAGTGTTGTTTTGAATTAGATAGGTTCACATTTTAATGGGAACCAAATAGAATTACTTCCCAAACCCTAGTGGGGGTAGAATATGAGTTAGTGAGACAGCCACACACCCATCTCTGGATCCCATCTCATGTGAGTTTCTCACTAAAGAGAAATTTCAGCACAGGCCTCCAGTATCCTCACATACTTCCTGCCCAATAAAGAAGTAATCTCCAACTGGAAAATGCTTGCACATATTTATATACATCACACTGCAGTTTTGTTTGTTATTTATTGCTGCACCTACACCAATAGGAAAGGCGATACATTCAAACCTGACTCAGATGTTTTGGAAACTTGGTTTTAAAAAATCACAATAAGGAAACATTGCGATGAGTGTGCTAGTTCTCCTCCGCCCCTTGTCCACAATGGAGAGTAACCATCTGAACTGAAGTGCTTGCTTCTGCACAGAACTACATCCCTGTGCGATGTAAAATCCTGATATTTCAGGTTACTGCATTGCATAGAGAGGTTACAAGAGTAGAAGCAGATTCACAAGTACATCCCTGTGATTTATGCAGTTGCTTTACTCAACTTTCCTAGTGCCTAAAGATAGTATCAGTAGAAACGCAATCAGCATACCTGGTATTTGTTCAAGGTTTTCAGAAATACGAAAAAACAACAACAACAAACAAACAAACAAACAAACAAAACCAATCCTAAATGGGGCAGATAGTCCTTGGAAGTATATTGACTCTAGGCTTTGGCAAGCTTTATGAAGATCAAGCTCAGCACTTTGAATTATGTTTGGATGCAGATGAGAAGTCATTGCAGCTGTTTTAAGACTAGAGTGATGTGTTCTGCCAGCTTATCTGTTGGGTAGGAAGGTGGGTTAAGAAGCTGGAGAAAACATGCTGCTCTGAATAGCAACAGTGATATTAAGGCTGTGCTAATCAGCCCTGTCCCTGATTGTGATCCTCTGCGTTCAGGCATTCAGATCTAAGTGATCATAAAACTCTGAGAGCCATCTTTAAAGCACTTCCCCTCTTGGGAAAACAACAAAAACAAAACTGGGATGATCAATGAGCCTAAAGCAGTCACTTAAGGGAAAGTGTAGTTTTATGGCTGGAGCAGCTAATTTGAGCTGAGTTTGTACTTTTGGAAGAAGGATGAGACATATAATTATGTTGGATGCAAATGCTGTGGTCATAGTGACACCTGTAGGAGATATAGGTGGGCTGTGGGCATATCGAAAAATTACATTTGTCAGTTTATGCTGTTATTTGGCAGATGTAAACCTATGGAAAAAAGGGAGAATTTTGCAGGTGGAGAAGGTTGGAGAGGGAAAAGGTAACCTTTTAATGAATGCCCACTGTGACCATATTATAATTCCCAGCACTTCCATTACCTCTTCCAATAGCTTTAAGGGATTGACTTCTATAGTGCTCTGCAAAGCTGCTCAGCAAATGTATAGCCAATTTAGCATCCCAGCTTCCTAATGTGGTTCACCTTCCAAAATTATCCAAAATCTGCATCTTGGCTGGAATTGTTCTTAAGATTTCTTTTATGGTTTGATCTCTTGTTTGCTATCCTGGGCTAGCAGGAAGAACGAAATACATAAACAATAATTGAAATTGACTGAAAAGTACAGATGACCAGCTGACGTGCAATAAGGAATTGCTTCCTTTAAAGTTTATGCTAGCTTGACATGC